>NC_134484.1:422369616-422644616 GCF_040206685.1 Ascaphus truei | reverse complement strand
AAAAAGACACTTTGTTGTCTTGATGCCATATGAAGAACAGGCATTTGTAATCACCCAAACCCCTGGTATTATAACATACACACGATGTATGTAGAGTTAACTTGTTAGTTCCATTAAAAGGTATCACAACATGCAATAGATCGTTGGGTAAAGGGCACATTTGGCAAATTCCAGGGACCCTTGTCTGAATGGAAATGTATTTTTGTTTGTTTTTTAAAATTAAAATGTGAGTGTGGAATAAAATTAAAACAGACACATGTCTTGTTATTGTAACGATGTAAAGTAGACAAATGTAATCTCACAACGTTAGAACATTAAATTATATGTAGCATATTGGAAACTATAAATACATGTCACACATCACTGTAGAATAAAAAAAAAGGATATACAAATAAGTTATGTTGATGTTATCGTAATATAAGGTAGAACAGTCTAGGGAATTCAGACAGCTGGTCATATTTTATGCAGAACAGACAAATAAAGTCTGAATTACATCCCTGCAAATATTTATAGTGGCCACCCTTTAATGTTCCTCCACTTCAATCTAAACATAGTAAACCACATAGAAATCCGGGGATGACGTTGTAGCAGGTTGTTGATGGTAGTGGATGAAGGAGGGTCACTGTAATATATCAATCCTTTTTACAGTGGAAATAGTGTTTTGCTCTTCCTTGGAGGTGGAATGATCAAAGGCATTGCAGGCTCCTGGTCCCATCTGGAGTGAAGGAAGCCACAGCTTCACAACTCTTCATTGCCAGAGGGAACGGCAATGCAGAGGGTTAGAGGACCCTCTGGCACTGCAGGGGTTAGGGCATTGACATCCAGAGGATAATGTGGAGGATCACTTGACTGTAAACCTGCGGATGTCTCATTTCATTCCAATGTACTATTACACCAGGGCGATGATCTGTTATGTTATAATTAGGTATTGCAACAAACACTAAGAGGCAGTATAATGGAATATATATATATATATATTTTACTAAGATTAAGTATTCCATGCTTAAATACAGTATTCACAATTATATCATATTATGTACACAAAAGTGATGCAGATGTGTTCATTATTACTTACCTTGCGTCTCACGTTTTAGATTAAAAAAATTGTCTAGTGTGATCTACAGTATAGTAAAACCCCTGTAATAGATTCAGTGTAGTAATAGACACTAGTAACTCCTGTGGATGCACAAGCTCACATTATAGGAAGGGTTGATTTCATATTTGTTTTTAAAACTCCAAGATGGTAGAGGACAGTGGAGAAAGGAACAATGATTGTGCACTGTATAAATACTGCAGCTATATACATTTCCAACTCCATACATTCTTAGTATAGAAAATGTCACTAAAATAGAAATAGCCAGGTTAGTATCACCTAATACTGAAGTACTTATAATATAGGAAACAACATGTAAAGTGTGCAGACCATTACTATGTCTGAAATGTACATTTAGTTATGGTTTCCACCTGTTGCCCTCAAAGCTAATACAGAAGAGCACAGTCCATCGCCACTGTATCTCTAATAGTTTATGGAGGAGATTGAAAGGCATCAATAAATGTCAGTAGGACACTGTTTTATGCTTTGTACAGCTCTGTCTATATTTGTCTCACAACCTCCTTCACTTATGTTCACCCAGTTAACAAAAAAAAGTTATAATACTTTATATAAAGAGCTAGATAAATAATTAGAAGGGAGAATCTGTAATCATCATTTCTAGAGAGCGCCAATAATGCTTTTTTTTAGTTCTTTGTTCTCTAATTAAAATAACTTTCTAAAATAACTAGACTTGTGCAACCTTACATGTTAATTGTGCTCAAACGTTTTGTTTAATGCAAAGCACTCTTGTTGCAGAACAGGTCAGTAGATGTTCTGACATTCTCATGTTCTTCCCCATTCATAGAAACATTGAGATGTTTTGTATTGGACTTTATAACAATTTATTAAAGCAAATATATTAAATATTTAATTTGGTGTGAAGGTTTGATAACTGATGAGTGTACATCTAATGCGAAGTTGAGTAAAATTGAGACCAGATGAAGTCTTCTTCAAGAACATGATAGCTTGTTTTTAGTCTGTCTTGGACAGCAGCTTTCTTCACATGTCTATTGAGGAATATGTGTACTAAATGCATCAAATAATATGGTCAATCCACCGCTACAACTATGTACATTTCTAGCATATATTCAGAGACAGAGGGCAAGTCTTTTATAGATAATATTTTGGAATCATCTTATATCTTTAATTCAGAATACTGTTGAGATAATGTGTACAGTAATCTATAAACAATAATGATTTTTGGGACATATGATAATTTTTTTTATATATATATATATATATATATATATATATATATATATATATATATATATATATATATATACACATATACATATTTCCATTTGATAATATATATATATATATATATATATATATATATATATATATATATATATATATATATATATATATATATATATTTACTGTAGATCTTCTATGTACTAATTATTTACCATTTCTTACATTCTGTGCTGTAGGGGCATGCATAACAATAAGTTGCAGCTAATTAGAAGTATACCTGACACCTTTTAAACAAATGAATTATGGATTTATTTTATGTCAACATGTTCCCATTTACTTGCTCCTGTGTAAAAACAGAACTTTGCAGCTGTGATAAATTATAACCCTAACAAGTTGCCATTAAAGTATTTTCCTTCCTCACCACTTTCAGAAACAAAGTAGACCAGCGCACCAAAACTTTATGTACGTTGCATTTATGCGTATTACATAATGATTTATACATAGCATGCAGAGCTCTACAGAGATGTACAAGACA
Source organism: Ascaphus truei (assembly GCF_040206685.1). Lineage (NCBI taxonomy): Eukaryota > Metazoa > Chordata > Amphibia > Anura > Ascaphidae > Ascaphus > Ascaphus truei. The sequence goes on along the minus strand of NC_134484.1, from coordinate 422,641,785 downwards.
GACTGCAGGTAATTGTAAAATAAAATGAAGGTAGATGCATCAAAATATAAACATAGAGAGAAAAGGGTCCCACTCCTGAAGAGCTTACAATCTAAAACTTTTCGACTGGCTTCCACGCCTACAAATGTTTCTCTAATATAATTCTAAGTCACAATAGAATTGAAAGATCTTCTTTTAATACAAGCGGTTGTTATTTATTTTTGTATAGTTCAGTGTACTTTTATCATGTAATTTGAGCGCTGCTCCAGACATTTTCCCAAAGGCTTGTTTTGCTAGTTCCTATTTATAAACAGCAGCCAAGGTGCGATAGTATTAGAGATTTTAGAATGTCACTACTATTTCATTAACAGCCCAGCCACCACTTTTTCCATTTACTAACCATCATTTCCACTTCTTGTTGTACTATAAGGTCAAGCCAGCTGTATCAAAATGTTTAACAGGTTTAGAATTTCTCAAATTCATGCTCCGTATAGCTACATCTAACTATATCTTATATATTTATATATATATATATATATATATATATATATATATATATATATATATATATTAAAAGGCCCTTTGTTTATAAATCATATCGAAAGTCGGGTATTTTGTATGTCTTTTAATAATATCCCGTTTTTTTTATCTAGGTTTGTCACACGTTTACAAACACTTGATTTGCTATGTGTGTGGTGAGGTGAATCACCAGCTAGATTGTAAAATATGCTTAACCCATGTTCGCTCTGCACCGTTTGAATATAATTAGGAAGCAAGTAACCACCAACACAGTTTCTGGCAGTGCATCCAGAGCTTTATGTCAAAGGAAGGAAATACCCTAGTAAATTGTGCAAACAAATTAAAGAATAGTTTTCAACAAATGGCCTTCCTTTTGCCACTTGCACAACCTTCACTTGATGGCACTCTGTCTCTCCTCTTCTGCCTTAGATTGAGTATCCAAAAGAGATTGTGATAGAAACAGAGCATTACTAAATACGGATGGTTGGATTTCAGAGACATACATGCCAACTTTTTCACTGAGATATAGGGGCTATGTATAAAGATTTTCACCAAAAACGTTAGCGACTTGTGTTGGTATGCCATTATTCATGTTATTACTGTACATTTGGCACATGTCTTCTTAGTACTGTATTTGTATGGAGAGTGTCACATTAAGTTTTATGCACATAAATATGTCACAAGTGTTTATGAAACCCACTTAAATAGTACATGAATTATGAAGATTTATATGTAGATAAATATACAAACAAAAAAAATAGTAAGGCACTCCTATTTTGCATGTGCCAGGGTGCAACGGTCACTGGGATTAAATCATACAATACGGAGGACCAGCATGCCTGTTTGAAGGTGACTGCATTAATTTCTTTGGAACGGTAGACATTTAGGTCCCCAATGGGACCTTTCTTTTGAGACCGAAACGTCGATCCTTCCAAGTAAAGAAATAGATAAATATGTATATATTTGTTTACTTTCCTCTGCTTGTATACATATAAGTATGTGCACCACAGACAACCTACAAACTACACCTTTAACTTCAACCCTTGGCGTAATTGTTTTATTTGTGGAAAAGACGTTGACGCACACACCGCACAATTCATACAAATTTGTTGTGTGTCTGTTTTATAACAAAACCACATGTAGCGACACTTTGCACATAGACGTCATAGTGGGAAGATCACTTATCAAGGTCAATTAAAATATAATTCGCTGAGTATTTCTGATTGACTCAATTTAGAGAAGATTTTTTTTCTTCTCTAATTTTGGTCATTTGAATATGTGCTTCAGAGCCATAATCACAGTTTTATCATTAATATATCACAAAGTCAATAACATTCATCAAACCACTTTCTTTACAAAATCTACATACCAATATACAAAAAAGAACCCTAGATTTGTGTTACTGTGATTGGTCTTAAATAATGTAAATTTCTGCTGTAATGTCGTAATTGTTAGAGTCTGCTACAATCTCATGGTGATCACTCAACGCTCAAGTGCCTTACTGACACATCAAATCTACTTTTAGAATAACTTAGTACTGTATACATCTCCATGTGATCTGGTTTGCCCTCACATGTCTTGACAAAATAGGATTGACTTTTTAAATTGAAATCTCATCCTTCCCAACAGGAATCGATCCATCTGGACCTCAAATCTGCACATTTCCTTGAAGAACCAAAAGAGCGAATTTCAGAGTACGTCTGCTATGAATACCATCATGTTCAATAAGCTCAGTGGCCAAGTCCTATTTGAGGAAGCCACCACTGACCGGGAAAGGTGTATCCGGCCATATGTTGGTGTAATGGAAAGCCCTCATCCTGATGCAGGGATACAAGACAGCGTCTCCATGAAGGACAATGCCAGCCTCAGACATCGGCGCCCTGGGTAAGAATGTCTACACAAGATGTACTGTAATAGTCCAAAATTGCTATTTTTAATGCAAACGAATTCATTTCCAAAAAAGCATGGATTCTATTAAAAGCGATGAGCAAATAGGGAAAATAAGTTTAACCCCTTTGTTGCAAAAGGGGAAAGCAATAAATTGTTCTGCAAATGCATTGCAGGTCCCTTTAGCAGAGAAAGGGTTAACAGTTTACTGGGCCCTATTCACTAAAATGCAGTAACCATATCTGCTATTCAAGTGAATTACCAGTATCGATGAAATAATGGCTAGTGCACCTTGGTGAATAGACCCCAACGTGAGACAAACAATGACAGAAACCAGCAAAAAATAATAATATATATATATACATATATATATATATATATATATATATATATACATATATATTACACATACATACACATGACTATTGTTGCCTTTTATTAACATGTGAGGTGTGTCTGTGTGGAGGTACCAAGGGAAAACCTGGTAATCTTAACAATACAGCTTTGTATGTAAAATGCATGTAAAATAGTCAAATACTTTTGTGTTTTCTGGCATATCTTTTATTGTGTTTATTTCTACACCATGCCCCACCAGAATAAAAATATAGCTTGAATGAAACTCACAAACACACGTATGTAAAACTATGCCTTTGACATACTTGTTCAGGACAAGTGTCCCTTTGCTGAATATGTAAAGACACACAATATAAAACGGAGCATTCCCCCACATGCTCTTATTGGAGTAAGCTGCTCCATGTTTAGCAGCAGTTTGTTTTGGTAACTATCATAAAAACCTGCACTGCCGAACTTGTTAAATAGATCATTAAAGCCTCAGTCCTACATACTAACATACATCAGACTTTCAGCAGGAGATGTGTCTATGTATCAACATAGAGAAAGTATGTTTGGACGAAATGCCCTGCTTTTCTGGAGCAGAGCTGCAGCATTGGTAAGAACTGTTTCTTACATCTGATGCAGAACTTTAACCTTACACCACTTCAGATATGGGGGATTATTTTGGGGCAAAGAAAAGCCAAAAACAATGAAGCAGAGACACAGAATGTGACACATCTCATTATAATATGTGCACCATGTTACTCTTCCCCAACTCCTTCTGACAAGTTGCAAGTTAGGGCAGACGGGTGCGAAACTGGAGTAACATGCTTTTAATACAAGGGGCAGGGTGCAAAATCCCGGTTTTGCACCAAAATTCCATGACACATAGACGCCATGATATTGTTTCTGACATTTTGAAGTTTTTTTTCTAGTTACATATATTGCTTCTTACATGCAGACTCAAACGTCCAAAATGTGCAATAAAAAGATTCCACAGAATATACCATTGATGGTGTACATGCTTCGCCAAAGGCCAGTTAAAGTTTCACACCTAAATGGGATAAGAATGTTGCACTGATTTTCAGTACTAATGCTGTAGTTCAGTGTTTTTCAACAGGGGTTTCTAGGAACATGGGTTCCCTGGGCATCCCTAAAGGGTGTTTTGCAATTTTTATGTCATTTGAAAATAGTATCAAATTCAAAAGAATTTACAATGCATCTGATCTTAGATACACTATTAGAGAGGGTTGGAGTTCCTTACAATGCGTTTGATTTCAGATGCTCTATTTGAGAGGGTTGGGGTGCCCTGCAATGCATCTGATCTCAGACGTGGTATTAGAAAGGGTTGGGGTTCCCCAGAATGTTACAATATAATTATAGGGTTTCTTAACCAAAAAAAAGTTGAACACTGCTGTAGTTAAAGAAGTCCACTCATTGGGGATTATTTCCAGTGTTCCTCGGCTACAAAACTGTAGTAAAGATACTAATCCAGGTTTATCAAAAAAACCTACAGTTTCAATGAGAATATTTTTCTTTGATAAAAGTAGTCATTTTTGTGCCCCAGTTTTTGCATCTGGCGACTTTGATCACCCTCATCATTACAATTGTCGTTTTTCAAGTCTTTCTTGGTTTTAGGAAGACCTAATTAACTATCCTGACTGAATAAAGTAACATGAGAAGTTTGTAAACTACCTGAGTTCTGGCAGTACAAATCATACAAACTCCGATGAACAGGAAGGCTAGTCCCATATTAACTACAGTATAAAATGGTCTTAATTATTATTGCATTGAGGACACCAATATTTTTACCAAGTTTGTTAAAACATATCCCCTTTTGAGCATTTGCGTCCTGTTACATTCAATTAATAAAAAGTTGCTAGCATGGGTTGTAAAAGTTAAGGACAAATCTTTACTAAATCAGGTTGGGGAAACAACATCAACATTTCAGGTGGTTGCACTTGGAACAGTTTATAGTGTCTGTATTGTATGGTACATGGCAACTTTAGGGTGAATTTTAGAAAAGTCACAATGACATTTAATATTTAAAAAGTTTCCACCACAATTATTTGGCATACCATTTTTTTTACATTTAATAGTACCACTGGATTTCACAGAGAATTATGTATTTAGATCTATAAGAAAAAATAAAGGCACTGTGTAAACGACAATAAAAGAAATGTAAACATTTTATGTGGGACTACATAAGAAGGTGTTTAAAACTATTAAAGAAAGAAATATAGATTTCAAAGATCTCCACATATGGTATAAAATAAATATTTTCCCATTTTGTGTTTTGTTGTTTCTAACTTAAAATGTAATAGTTTGAGGAGGTTATTTGTCAAAGTATGTCACCTGAAAAAAATAAAAGGCAAAAACCGGAGTAAAAAAACCCCCACGTTTCTAAAAACAGACTTGGTTTTAAATTCTGTCATTGACACGTCACCTTTGATAAACAGCAGGTGTGCCCTTTTCCGTATTTTAAAGCTGACATGAATAGGAGGCTCAGGATCGGGGCCTGCAGCGCTCAAACATAAGACAGGTGTGAGAAACTGCTGGCAATTTGATAAAGAAAAAGATATTTATTATGCAGAGTGATATGCCGCAGAAATAAAGAAGCACAATGTTTCGAGGTTTGCCTTCGTCAGGTGGAAATGAATGAATAACTGATGAATAGAAGGCTGTTTATCAAAACCACCCAGCTGAAATAAAAGGGCAGAAACAGCTGTTATAAGAAGAAGAAAAAGATTATATTAACTGAAAACAGTGGAATTTCATTCTTTCCTAAATCTGGTGTGGGTTTTCTGTGCACCAGTATTGCCCCAATTTTACATGCAGATGACAATCCCTTAATTTAGCGCGTAGAGTGGGCAGTTTGCTTTGCTTTTTTACTGATGGTAAAATAACAAACTCTTACTGTGCCTTATTTTGTAATATTTATTTGTATAAACCGTGCCTATTTTATATCATTAACTGAGATGCTGAGCAGTAAACCTCCTAAAAGGACTAAGGCTCAGAGCCACAAATGGGTGATAAAACGTAGCACCGTTTAGTGGATCTAGGCCTACAGTAATGTCAAGAGAATAATGATATGTTTCATTAATTGAGAAGCCCAAATGCAGTACAGCAATGCAGTTACACTCTGGGTAGTACAATGAAGTGATATCTCAGTCACGAGTCACGTTCTAATCTGCCTTCCTCCCTTACAGGAGACCAAAACATTGAAAATACTATAATAAGGATATTGATTAATTGTATTACCTACTAAGCACCTGTTGCATTGTACTGCGAGGCACACAACCTTTGTTGCTTTTGCAAGATCACCACTACTGTACATCTATCAACCTAACATAGGTTTGCGCCCTGTGTGTAAAATGACACGCTTTTAAATTAAAATACTGATCTTTAATTGAAATACTAATGTTGATAAAACATCAAATAATGACCCACGTTACAGAGCAAAACCAGTTTTACGAGTAAAGTAACATATCCATGAAATGAATTGATTATCTTTTATTATCACGTAGACGGCATATCTACACCAAGCTCAACAAGCACATTTAGCTCAGATTGCAAATGACGTAACGAATCGTTATTTATTTCCACCCACTTCTTCTTATTTTTTAATAGGTTGATGAAACAGTGATTAGCTTCCATCAGAATGTACTTAAGCAGCTGATTTACCAATTCGAAACCAATTTATCTCTTTTAATAGTCCGAGACGCTAGACATTCATGAGATTGAACACGTTGAAAAGGGAGGCTCACATTGACTTGCAGTGACACCTACTGGAATCCCATTAGTACGTACACTAAATGAATACTCCCCATGTCTTAGGGATTTGAATGTGTTCTCTTGTTCTCATCCACATTATCAAAAGATTTTCTTTCCATATTTGTTGCCAAACAAACATATCCAAGGTAATGGGAATGCTCTAAAGGGTCTTATTTTTTTTTTTATTTAAATCACTGTTTGCTGGTTGCCAAACATGGTAAAAAACCAAGAGGTGTAGAAGACTGTCAGATTTATTATAGGGAAAGAATGCCAGTGGATTGCCCATAAAGATCCAGTTTTGTACTAAATTAGAGTTTACGCCATTTTTATTCCAGATTATTTTTAAAAATTCATCACTAAAATCTGAGGATAGGCTGGTTCACGAGTTAGCAATCTAAACTTTGCAAACTCCAAAGTTTGTTTTGACGTTCAAGTCAAAATGGAGAACAAACTTTCACATCAGAGCGCACTTGGGCCAAAAAACCCCAAAAAGGGATCATCCATGGAATATTAAAAAAAAAAAATGTTTATAAATGGGCAAATTTTGAGTTGGCAAAAAAAGAATGCTAACTTTTGTGGAAGGGTCAAAGTTCAAAAAAGTTCTCCCAAATGTCACTATTTTGAGGGTAGTTTTGCCCCATAATTTTTAACAAATCCAAAACCCAAATGAATTAGCGTCGTGCAAAACCAAAATGTAAAAATGTTTTATGCCCAAAATTAGAACACCAGTAAAAGTACCCCATTTACTAAAAAAAGCCCCGTCACTATTTGTGAGAAACCCATTCACGTCACCGTTCCCCAGTATGGCCTCCTAGTTGACTGCTGTATTTGTTTCAAATGACTCCACTTAGAAGTGGAAGAATTTGTGGAAAAAGTGGAAGTCGCATTATAACTAATTGGCCGAATATAACATGTATCTTGTTTTATAGTTAGCCTTAAACATGCAAAGTGTTTATTAGTGTAGAAAAGAGGTGATAGTAGCAACTCTGTTCACATTTACATGTACTGTTTTCATATCACTATACAGTAGACAGCAAATAAAAACACCTCTTGTGAGCACATTCACATGTCTCAGACTGGTCTGCAACCCTGCCTGTCCCCATTATCTCTTAGCATACAATGCTTCCACTGCAGCCAGGGATTCTGGGTAATGACATGTAAATGAGCATAGTGTCACTTTTTGCATCATGCCCATTTTAATATGGACGCCTATACGTTTATGCTTGCCGCATTACACAGCTTTTTGAACACACCCTGGGTTAAAGAAATGCATAACCAGTAACCCTGCTCACACATCTCTATAGGAATTCTAACGAATCTGCTATCACAGGTACATTACAAGCACCTGTAACCGCAAAAGGAAGCAAATGATACGAAATACCTCTGCTGTATGCTGCTGGTATAAAGAACTTTGCCCAATTAACCCCTGTGCTGCCAGAGAAGCCGGCAATGCATTGCAAAGTAAATAAAGCATGTTTCTGAGCTTTTTGAGGCGAGCGTTTTACTGTCAGGTTGCACACGGCAATAGGATCCAAGCAAACTTCTCCTTCTCTATTTCAGTGTAGTTATTTTGGCAAATGTTAGCTATTTTAACCAAGGCCCAATTATAACTAAATGAGGTGTGTGACAGGCTGTCATATCTACATAAATTATCAAGCGTCAGGCAAAGTCTTAGTGCATGAAATCGTGCCAGTCAGACTGTTGAAATGTAATTTGTAACACATCTGGAAGGGTGAAAATACCAAAGCTCATCAAATCCAAATGCATAAGCAGAAAAAAAACAGATTTAATTGTGCACAGGGCTGTCTATGCACTGGACAGAAAATGTGGTCTCTGTTTTCTTTTTACAATACACGGATCATAGATTGAAAGACTAATGTGAGGGAAGGGAGAGAGATGGCAATGTTTTTGCTGCAAGGCAAATAGCCCGCCTGGTTTATTAATGAAAATGACTCGTTCTTTTTCATGGGAAAAATTCAATATAAAACGTCTGTATATTTTGCACTGAAACAAAGTGAAGCGTTTCCAAAGTCTTCGCCATCGTATGTTTCTCACTACTTCCAGTCACAGATAATAACATTCATTTGTAATTTAATCGGAATTATAGTTTAATACTACACAAGAAGAGTGGATAACCCCTTAGCAGCCTTGTTCATCATGCCGGTTTAAATGCTTTTTATGCACTGCCTGAAAAAATGCTGGAAGTGAATGGAACACAGACAAATTTCATCGTTAAATTAGCCTCTCTAGTTATATATTCTCTATTACTTTTTTAGTTTGCTTTTCTGTTAAAAAAAAAAAAAAAATCTAAATTTACTATGCTGTTAGTGAACTGAAGTGACCACACACTCAGCAACAGCTAGTAGGGCAATTTACACTAACAGGTTCCTTATTGTCATTTTTATTTACTAAACATTCTTTTTAATTAATAATGTTTGCATACAATTTATTTTACACCAATTTCTTTAATTGGTTACTGACCCCCAGAGGAGCCCCGTGCGGTGGGTTACTGAGCATTATTCTACGTGGGTAAAGATCACGGTGGTTGGAAGCATCTCATGTTGAGGGGAAAGAGATCTGATTCATTTGGGGATGGGCTTAAATGTCTTATATTGTACATGCAAGTTTGGATGCGTTGGGAGGTGAGAGACAATCTTTGTTGTTCTCCTTTGTACATCATACCTTATTCTAGCAGATCTATAGAACATTTTTTATTAATTAATTTCTAAAATGTTTTACCAGGAAGTAATACATTGAGCGTTACCTCTCATTTTCACGTATGTCCTGGGCACAGTTATGATGACAGATACATGGTAACAAATACACGATTACATTAGGTACTTTTTTTTTATATTTGTATGTTAATCTAACAAATGGTATCACAACCTGTAAAGTATCTAGAAAGGGTAAATAAAAAGCATATATAATAATATACTGGTAATTGTAGTACTTTTGCACCAACACATGCTGATTGCGTTTTAAAATAATTGTTACGGTGATCGTGTCTTTTATTCTAATGCCACAAATGTGCCTGCTTGCTATTTACATGTCTACTTTTTGGGCCGTTTCGTGGCTGACCTCTAATTACTTGTTTAAAACTAAGGTTTGGCACTTTCACATGTGTTTTGGTGAAGGTTTTTGGATTTGTAAATATTGTGAAGAAGAAAAAAAAAGTCATAAAAATGCAGACACACTTTTTTGGCCTGCGACATTTTTTATAAGAAAATTAAAAAAAAATTAGAATTAATGCGAGTGACTATTGGGGCCTATTCTATAAACCTTCATGAAAAAAATCGCTAGGCCGTTTATGCAGCCAGTTTTTTGAGCGTTGCTGTCAGGGTATTCAGAAAGCCTAGAAAACCTGCTATAGCAAAATTCCCAAAACGGGTGAGTAGCTTACCCGGCGATTTCTTTCAGCTGCAGAGAGATCTGCACAGAGAGACCCGCCGCTGCCGGCGCATATCTCACCAGCGATCAAAAGATTTTAATATAAATTTTAATACTAGTGTAGATGAGCAGGGGGCCTCCGGAGCAGAACCGCGTTGATTTCAGGTCCGGGGACCCCCTACTTCCCGAGATACATGCCCTGTTAACACAACTGTACCTGCAAAAATCTTTCCTAACCTCTCTAAGGCTTTGGTCCCGCTGCGTCCGGCGGCGCATGCGCCACCAGCCCCTTACCTGCAATCTGTTTGTCCCCGCTGCCTCCTCCCTCTGTGGCTCACTACGTGCTGTGACACGTCAGCTGGCCAGTGCTACCAGAAGATGGTGTTCTGAAGCGTTGACGCGTCACATGGTGCGCGTGTGAGCCAATGAGGAGGTAAGGAGGGGAGCAGGGAAGGAGCTGCGGGAGGGAAGCTGTGTGTGTGGCGTGTTTTTTTTACTTTTGGCCGGCTCGGGAGGAGGGAGCAGGGAGCCCCTCAGCCCACGATGAGACACCCGCGGATCAACAACACTGCTGTTAACAGAGTTTAATGCACCCTATAGTGTGGCTAGCATTTCAATTAAACCAGTAAACACAGCTTATTAGATGCAGCCGTTTCCATGCTGAGTGCAGTACAGAAAGTGATGCGCCCAGCAAGAGAGGCAGAAAATTCATATCTCCAGGCTCCTGCACACCTTTCAAAGAGGGGGGGTGCGGGAGGGGACGAACGGACCCTCCGCTCAAACCACGCCCCCTCCCGCTCCAGCTCCCGCTCCCTACAGACCTCAGGTAGCAGTCAATTGCCTCTCAGCACGCCCCCTGTCTGCAGTGTGGGCGCGCTGACTGAGGCAGCGGGGCCTTAGCCTAATGGAGGGAGAACTGTCTATATAGACTGGCCATTCACAGGTGCAGAACAAGAACTGCCATTTAAAGGACAGATGAGTGAGCTTAAAATCAGGGAGGGATCCCAAACCTCCAAATAATTTTTTACCCATGGAAATCTGCAAGCATACACAGCCCCAGCAAGCTCAGAAGAGGGGGTACGATGATTGTGGTTTGTAAGCTTAAAATGCTTTGGTCAAAGAATTGAACTAAATGACCCTAACTTATGAAAAGAAAAACAGATAAGTATTTAACTATATAATTTGTCATAGCGAATGTAGCACGGGGACTTTTTGTCTTTTGTTATATTTCTCATGATTTGGTATAAGTTTTGCTCAAATTTTAAAGTTTGTTTCGTACTTTGATGTTCGGATATCGAATGCGTGAAAGTGACCGTCTCTATTTAAAACATGTACTATGTATATAATAGTTACGTAACCTTTACCCATCCATCATAAGCCAATTCCTGCTGTGAGTGCTTGCAGTAAATCACCAGCAAGTGTGGCTAACACCTTGACTGTCATAGTGGAATACATTGCTTGCCTTTTAGGCAGCAGAAGTGGAAAATTCAGGAAGCAAATTGTTTCTGGAGTACATTAATTCATTTAGTCCAAGTTGTAGAAGTGTGGGATAGCCCCAACATTGCAGTTCTGTTTCTACACCAGCACTGTACTGGATTGACTGATCAGCCTTTGGAAAAAAAAATTCAAATGAATCATGGTTTTATTTTCAATTGTTTTGGAAGAGATACAAATACTGTAAGGTTGGTTGTGCAAATTCGCCACTTGGTGTGCTGCAATTCACCTCCTGTGGACCCGTTGTGTAAAATAAGGCTAAAAATAGAGGCACTGGTTTCTGCATTAATTAGTGAGGTAGCTACTAAATATACAGTGTTTATTGGTTCAATTCTAGCATCAACCTCTTCAATTTATCTCCCTGTGCCTCAATTTACCCATCTGTGATTGGCTAATAACAATGTAAAACTTCCCCTTCTCATTTGTTGACTGCAATCTAGACCAGAAATGTCCTACACATCATGATTGCATAAATGCCAACTTGTGTAATTGTAACATGGTTTACAAAATATATATTTTGTATAATAACACAGTAATAACTTCATACTCAAAGCCGCAATCCTCCGTAAAAGTTAAAAACGTATTGTTTACCTAGTGTGTTGAACCACGTTACTTACAACCGCTTGGTTACTGAGATATTGGCTGCACTCGCCTAATAGAGACCTGACTTCACGGCCATATTGTTTCTCTTCTTGTCCGGTAGGGTTAAAATAAACCTTGCAGCAACCAGGAGCTCAAGGTACAGCGGAGAGCAGCATGTAAAATACAGGCATACCCCGCATTAACGTACGCAATCGGTCCAGAGCATATATGTAAAGCGAAAATGTACTTAAAGTGAAGCAGCACCTTTTTTCCACTTATTGATGCATGTACTGTACTGCAAATGTCATATACGTGCATAACTGATGTAAATAACGCATTTGTAACAGGCTCTATAGTCTCCCCGCTTGCGCACAGCTTCGGTACAGGTAGGGAGCCGGTATTGCTGTTCAGGACGTGCTGACAGGCGCATGCGTGAGCTGCCGTTTGCCTATTGGGTGATATGTCCTTACTCGCGAGTGTAGTTAAATTGAGTGTCCTTAAACCGGGGTATGCCTGTAATACGTTTCAATAAGAAATAAATAGAGCAGCTCGTTGAACTGCTTTAAACTGTGAGAGATACTAAGAAGTGTGAGGTCATATGAGGTGGCGAGAGTGGTGAGGTCATATGAAGTGGTGAGAGTGGTGAGGTCATATGAGGTGGCGAGAGTGGTGAGGTCATATGAAGTGGCGAGAGTGGTACGGTCATATGAAGTGGTGAGAGTGGTGCGGCCATATGAAGTGGTGAGAGTGGTGCGGCCATATGAAGTGGGGAGAGTGGTTAGAACATATGAAGTGGTGATAGTGGTGAGACCATATGAAGTGGCGAGAGTGGTGAGGCCATATGAGGTGGCGGTAGTAGCAAGGCCATATGAAGCGGTGAGAGTGGTGTGGCGAGAGTGGTGAAGACATATGATGTGGTGAGACTGGTTAGAACATATGAAGTGGTGATAGTGGTGAGACCATATGAAGTGGCGAGAGTGCTGAGGCCATATGAAGTGGCAAGCTTGTAGGCACTATAGCATAGGATGACCTGCTTATTTTGGTTATTTTTTTAGAAGCTCCAGGGGAACCAGCGGTAAAGTGAGGCACAAGCGGCAGGCGTTGCAGGATATGGCACGACCATTGAAGCAGTGGCTCTACAAGCACCGGGATAACCCATACCCTACCAAGACTGAAAAAATTCTCCTGGCACTTGGGTCTCAGATGACCCTGGTACAGGTAAATATGAAATTATTTTTATTCATTTATGGTTAGGAGTATTGTTCACACATCTGTTCCTTACAGCCAGAGAGACCATAGACATGGAGCAGGTAGACAGAGAGCTATATCAGTGGCCAAGGCGGGGCAGGAGTGTATTCCAGAAAAACCCACTGTAAATTATTATAACATTTCTTAATTTTCCATGCAAGAGCTGCCCATGGGACCTAGACTTATAATATATGGCCTGTTATTGTTGCCTTCGCGTTATAAACAAATTCCTCAAAATGCAGATCTCCTCTAGGACAGAGGGACAATGTAGAGCTCTACTTACAATTCCACATTTATTGTAACGGCCAAGAACAGAGGCTGTTCTGTTCTTGGCTGTTACAATAAATGAAGAATTGCATTGTGAACTTGTGAGTAGAGCTCTACTTTGTACCTCTGTCCTAGAGGTAACCTGCATTTTGAGGAATGAGTTTGTCTATGATGTTGTTGGCTGCACAAGCAGGATTCTCCTCGCCTGAAACTGTTCCCACACTTTGGAACTGCCCTCAAGTTATACCATGCTGAGGGCACAACCAGAAATTATTTGAGACTTGACAATCCTAAAGCTTTTATGCCACCTAAAGGTTTTATGTCATGAGCTGTGTTACTTTGGTATAAATATGGTTTGATGGGATTAACTTGACTAGGGAAAATATCCTCATGATTCATCAGTTTAGATTTGTTGCATGCTGTGATACCATTCAATGAACCATCAACAAGAGATTACTACATAGAAATAATAGTGCCCCCAGGACTTTCAACACTACATAAAGAAGAAATGTGTGAACACTGACCTGTTGGGTTACAAAAGCTCTGTATACGTCTTGCCCCCTTTCCCTATGCCTAAAGGAAAAACGCGTGCTGCTGTACCCGTATGTTCTCAGGAGGCCTGAGCCTCAGCTTCTGGGAGTCTGGGGTGAGCTCTCTCTCTCTTTCCGTGCAGTGCCTCCACCTTTGAGGGATCCAAGTGGAGGCGGGATGACTCCTCATAGGGCACAATACAACCAGTAATAATAATATCACACCCTATATATAACTCGTCTTTTCTATACACGACATAACAGTAGAACACAACAGTACAATACATCAATACACAGATGCAATAGTACAACCCGAGTGGTTCCCAGAAAGTACTGAGGGTGCCTTGGGCACCTATAATTCCGGTGTCCACACAAGCAGTCCCACTCAAGTGTGAGGTAGTGCTACCCCCCTGTGATGTGTCGGTGTACGTGAGTACCTTTCTGGTCTCAGAACTGACCAGGGAATAGTAAGAGGAGGATGCTGGATCAGGTCCCACGCAGCGGGGTTTCCAATACAACTCCCGTCACACCTTGTCCATAGCGCTGTCCTCCGTGCAACCTCCAGCCGGAGGATGCTTCTTATCTGCTGCCACGTGCAGCACTAGTCCAGGCCTCAGTCCGCCGCGTGGACATCCTACCACCAGCGTAGTAGTGCTGCTACAGGTCAAAGGGGGGGGCCTCTTTCTTGGGCCTTCCCTACAATACTCTGCTATGGTGGCTCAGGGCCTAACTGGGGCCTAGGGGGCAAGGTCTGGCCTAGTCAAGGGGCTTACTAGCTCCCTGGACACTACATCTTCCCTTGCTGCCACCGTCAGGACTGCCTAGCCTTCCTGGTCACGCGGAGGATATCCTCAGTCCAAGATCCTCTCCACTGCTCGCACCTCTTTCTGCAAAGCATTCTGGGACTTGTAGTCCCTGGTTGCTGTTGTAGCCATTCCAAGATGGCCACCGCTCATGCCGCAACTGCGCATGTGCGCCAAGTCCACTTCTCCCTGATCGCATAGAGCAGCCGAGTCGTTCCCCGCACCAGAGGCAAGATAGGGGGACTCTGCACCTGGTGAAGAATACAACGTTCCCACTTGAGTACAACATATATACAGGCTCTTATACAATGAAAAATGCATATCATACATATAACTTAACTCTGTACAATAGCATCTAAACAATATTAAAAATTTCAGTGAGTACAGTCATTATAGAGGCAAACCGTCTCAGAGACAGCTGCTGAGACTCATAGTGTGGGGCCTAGCAAATCATACGCCATTCGTGTAGGAGGACGTCTCACTCTCTGACTCCGATGAGTCTCTTCTCTGCTGTCATCTTGTTTGGAGAGGCTACCATCAGCTTGAGGCCCTGGCCCTCTCATAAGGTGTGAATCTTGAGTTATAGTGTCTCTATTAGGAATGAAACTCGGACTCCTTGGGTCGAGAGGTCAACTTATTGAAGTCACAGGATATGGTACCTGACTGACAGAACCATTTCTTGATTCCTCCTCTGGTGCTGCCCACCAATCTCCGTGTGTATCCGAGGAAGTAGCTTCCATTGGATCTGAGTTCTCTTCCATTAAGGCCTCCTGGGGCTGTACTGGAATATCCCTGTTCTCGTGAAGGTGTTACTGCTGAGAGCTCGGTATCACTATCCCTTACTTGGGCACTCTCCCTATCCGGCACTGCAAATCCCTGATGCGGTAGACGGGAAGTCCAGGCATCTGTGATTCCACTTCAAAGGGAGCCTCTCACCATCGATCAGCTAATTTGTGCTTCCCTGGTATTCCCAGGTTCCGGAGAAGAACCGTGTCTCCAGGCTAAAGCTCCCGATACCGTACTTTACTATCGTACCTCTGCTTATTGTGTTTGTTTAGTTTGGCAGTGGCTTCTTACGCCAAGCTGTACGCTCTCTCGAGGTTGTCCTTCACCCGTTGTACATACTTATAGTGGGCCATGTTTGGTACCCTGTCGATGGACACCCTTAGACAGATATCTACCGGTAGTCTGGCCTCCCAACCGAACATCAGAAAATAGGGTGAATAACCGGCAGACTCGTGCCTGGTGCAATTATAAGCATGCACCATATGCTCCATGTGCTTGCTCCATCCGGCCTTCTCGGAGTCCTTCAGGGTGCCCAGCCTATTCAGTATGGGTAGGTTGAACCGTTCCAGAAGGGCATGTCCTTCAGAATGGTAGGGAGTCGTGCAAGACTTCTCGAGATTAAGCAGATTTAGGATCTCTTTGATCAGCTTGCTCTCGAAGTCTCTCCCTTGATTGGAGTGCAACCGATTGGGTAGCCCGTAATGTACGAAGTACTTCTCCCACAGTATTTTGGCTACCGTAAGAGCTTTTTGGTCCTTGTGGGGATCGCTCGTGCATACCAGGTATAATGATCCGTTATTATGAGAACATTCCTGATACCCCTAGAGTCTGGCTCAATACAGAAAACGTCCATACAGACTAAGTTTGTTGACAAGAGCTCTTCAGGTGGCCCATTAGGGCTGTGCGTGTAGGCAGTGTTTTTCGCTGTATGCTCCGCAGACATCTTTGGCAATGGTTCTCTACCGATTCCCGCAACTTGGGTCAGAAGAACCGATCTCTTATAAGTCTGAATGTTTTGTCCACTCCCAGATGTCCATGGTCATCATGTAGGGACCTTAGGATCTGGTACTGCAACCTTCGGGGCAGGAATAGTTGTCTCCTATGGGAGTAGTTGTGATAGGGAATGACTCGATAGAGGAGGCCATGGTCTATGTGGAAATTGTCCCTTTCCCTCATGAGAATAGAGACCTTGTTGGCAGGAGGATGCTTCACTAAAGAGGGGTTATTTTCTTGAATGGCCCAGTGTATGACTTTGGCCACTTGGTCTCGCAAAGCCACTAGCTCTTTCCAGCTCATTATAGAATCTTAGGTTATGGACATGCCTTCTGGATGGCAGTATGCTGCAGGAAGTGCCTTCGACTGACATCCCAATGAGTCCACCACTCTGAGTTCAGAGAAGGCGACTTTGTCCTCCACTATCTCCGCTGTGGAGTACATTGCCCGAATCTCAGGGCCAGGGATCTCCTCCCATTCGCAATCGTCCAATGTTGAACTTAATCAAGGCCTTCGGGGCAGAGCGTCAGCTCCAGCATTCAAGAGCCCTGGCTTATACTTCAGGGTAAACTGATAATTAGACAGAGCAGCCAACCACCTATGGCCGGTGGCATCTAACTTAGCGGAGGTCAGAATATAGGTCAATGGGTTGTTGTCGGTCCGTACTTCAAAGGTGACCCCGTAGAGGTAATCATGTAATTTATCTACCACAGCCCACTTGGGCGTTATGTATTCCAGTTTATGAACTGGGTAGTTCTGTTCACTCGCCGTCAGGCTGCGACTCACATACGCTACCTGCCAGAGGCCCGCAGGGTATTTATGATATAATACTGCTCCCAGCCCGTTGAAGCTGGCGTCCACGTGCAGGATGTATGGATGCTCCGGATCGGCATAGGCCAAGACAGGAGCTTCAGTGAGGTTTTTCGTAAGCTCCATGAAGGCCTTTTCATAGGCGGAATTCCACTTGTCCCCGGACGGCGTTCGTGGGGTTGCTGCTTTTTGCCGAGGATCTTCCGGATAGATGCTCAACAAGAACTTTGGCCTTGCTGGAGTACCCCTCCACGAATTTACGGTAGTATCTGCAGAATCCCAGAAAGGATTGGAGCTCCATCAGATTCTCTGGTCTGGGCCAGTTTACTACTGCTTCGACCTTGACTGGGTCGGTAGCCACTCCTTCTGTGGACACAATGTGGCCGACATAGGTCACTGAGGTGCGGCAGAAGCGGCATTTGTCCAGGCACAACTTCAGACCTTCTTTCCTTAGTCTATCTAGGACCTTCAGAAGGCGTTCTTCATGCTCTTCTAGTGTCCGTCTGAAGACGATGAGATTGTCTAGGTAGACCAGACACTTCCGAGAATTCATATCTCCGATGGTCTTCTCCATCAGTCTCTGGAAGGTGAGAGGGTGCCCCACAGATGCTTTGAGGCATCCTGGTGAACTGATAAAACCCAAGGGGACAGACAAACGTTGTCTTCTCCTGGTCTTCGGGACTCATGGGGACCTGGTAGTACCCAGACCACAGATCCAGCATGCTGAACCACTGACTGCCGGACTGGGCAATGAAGATCTCTTCAAACTGGGGTAAAGTATATTGGTCCGGGATCATGCAACGATTCAGGGTATGATAGTCCACACATAGGCGCACGGAGCCATTCTTCTTTCGTACCACCACGATAGGGGTTGCATAGGGTCTGCAGTACTCCATCACGATGCCAGTAGTCTCCATCTCTTTCAGGACGTCTCTAACATCATCCACATCTCTGCGAGCTATGCGTCTGGAATGCTTTCGGAACGGGGTGGCATCATTCAGTCGGATCGTATGTTGAACACTCTTGCTGCATCCTACATCCATTTCACTGGTGGAGAACACCTCTTGGCACTCTGTCAACTTGTCACTCAGCCGCTTCTTCCACTCTGGTGGTAAGGATGATTCCCGAAGTCAAATTACAATCAGGGATGGGCTTCCCGCACCTTAGCAGCATTCACATGAGCCAGGGGTTCCACTTGCTCAACGGGTAATATTCGACCCAGTGCTTGACTGACGTCAAACCGGATAGGGTGAGGCAAGATGTTCTGTATGGACACTTTGAATCGATGAGGAAGCGAGGACTTCCGCTCCTTCATTTCTGGTTCTACTTTGAACCCTCTCTTCACGTCCTCTTTGGGCGTTGTTTCTAGTGAAAAGTACCAGTCTGTTTCATCACTGCCTGGATAATTAGGTACAGTGTTCATGTGTCTCACTCCCCCTCATGTAATCTCTGTCAACCCCTTCTCAAGGTTGAAAAATTGTCCAAACACCTCTTGGGCAGAGATTCGGTAGCACTCCTCCTTGAAGACCGGATAAATCCGCAGGGATGATAAAGGTAATTCCCCGGCTTGTTGAAGGTAGACTGGATTAAGGATCGCACCACATCTGCGTTGGTCCCTAATATGATAGGGGAATTTGGATGTTCCCAGGGTTCGGGGCATACAAAGGCTTTCACCTACATGGGGTGGTTTTTGTTGGTTTTAAGCTGCAGTATATCCAACCGTATTTCAATCACACCATCAATGGGGTAGTCTTCGCTATTGAGGCCCCACAACTTAATTTTCTCTGCTGACTGCATAGGCAGATGCTTGAGGTGTAGATCATAAAATGGCCGGTAGATGGTGGTCACTTGAGAGACAGTGTCCAGTAATAAGAAGGCGTAGATTCCATCCACTAGGACTCATATTATGGGCGCAGGTCCTACTCAATTGTAGGCCTCTGGTTGAGGCTCCTTTTCGGGACTAGGCACTATCAAATGACGTAGATGGCTGCTCCGCCGGGTGAATGCCATGGCTCCAGGGGTGGAAGTTGTAGACTTTGGGCATTCTCGTGGAAAATTACCTTCTTGGTTGCAGGTAAAGCAGCAGTTACTTCAGGTCGCATTAGGACCAGGGTTGGAAGCCGAGCTCTGAGGCGCCTGGGGGTTATGTCGTGGAGGACCCTGGGGTACTTTCCTCCGAATTCTCCTTCATACTAGGCTTCTTGGATGGAGCCATCTTACTCTCTCCTTTGGAAAACTCCCAAGACGGTTTGGGAGTATAGAACCGCAGGATAGTCTCTTGATCTTGTATTCGATCCATTAGGTCTTCAAAATTAGGAGGATTCTCTTTAGCGCTAGTGCAGCTGATCCTGGCAACGAGTGAGTGTGTAAGCGACGCTCCCCGCAGGAATTGCTTAGTTCGCAAGTCATCTAAATCAGACACGCGGATGACCTTGTTGATCAGGGTCCACAGGGCCAATTACAGCTGTCGGAGGAACTCCGATAATTCTTCCCCCTCTCTTTGTTTTAGGGCGTGGAACTGTGACATGGAAGCGATGGGGTAGTCCTTAGTGCCATAGGGTTTAGTCAAGGCCAGTATAAGAGCTTGGGCATTGGCCTCCCCATGACACTCCCGATATAGTTGCACTATATTGGCGACCGGGGGCCGCAGGCACTCTACAATCCTCTGTCTCTTTACTGCGTCAGAGCAAGACCATTCTGGCAGCACTTGCACTGCATGGGCCGTCCACTCTTCAAACTCCTCTTCACCCAGCGGCGTAGGCCGCACGCCAGAGAAAGCTTTTAGCTTGGGATAGTGATGGGCTTGGGATGACTGCACAAGTTTATCAGCCAATTTCAGTAGAACTTCCTCTACGTCGGAGCCTCCGGACAAGCGGCGACTACGGCAACCCGACCGGCAGCTGTGGGCTAACTCTGGACTAGCTTCATTCTTTTTGGGGTTATCAGCGCGGGTGCAGAAACCCAGTCCCTAACGGTACCTCAGGTGCTGGTGTGAGACTAAACTCTTCCATCCTTATTGGGAGATCAGGGTATATGAGTGGGCACCCCCCGGCGGGGCTCCCGGAAAATGCAGGGCCAAAAGGGCATCATCTTCGCTTATCTCATCACTGGCGCCAACAAGAACTACACTCCATCTGTAGGTAGGGTCCCATTTTTGGCCTAGGGATCAGGCCACGGCTAGCCCAGGAAAGCACCTCAGGGATGGACATACTTGGTGTGGGGGAATGGCGCCTGGGACGTTTCCCACAGCGACCACATGGCTGGGAGACTCTTGGAGCTCCATGGCCCACTAACGGACCTCCTTTCTGGATGGTACGAACATGGTTCCCTACAATTTAGATTCTACTTTTCTCGGGCACCCCAGGTCTGAATCTCAGCAGCGCCTCCAAATGTAGCCCCCTTTCCCTATGCCTAAAGGAAAACCGCTGGCGACTATGCATGCTGCTGTACCTGTATGCTCACAGGAGGCCTGAGCCTCCGCTTCTGGGAACCTGGGGTGAGCTCTCTCTCCATGCAGCGCCTCCACCTATGAGGGATCCCAGCGTGGGTGGGATGACTCCTCATAGGACACAATACAACCAGTAATAATAATATCACACCATATATATATATATAACTGCTCTTTACTATACACGACATAACAGTAGAACACAACAGTACAATACACCAATACACGGATGCAATAGTACAACCCCCTGAGTGGTTCCCCCAAAGTACTGAGGGTGCCTTGAGCACCTATAACTCCGGTGTCCCCACAAGCAGTCCCACCCAGGTGCGAGGTAGCGCCGTTAGCCCTGTGATGTGTCGGTGCACGTGGGTACCTTCCTGGTCTCAGGCCTGACCAGGGAATAGTAAGAGAAGGATGTTGTATCAGGTCCCACGCAGCGGGGCCTCCAACACAACTCCCCTCACACCTTGTCCAGAGCACGGTCCTCGGTGCAACCTCCAACTGGAGGGTGCCTCTTATCTGCTGCCACGTGCAGCACTGGTCCAGGCCTCAGTCCGCCGCGTGGACGTCCGTCCACCAGTGCAGTAGTGCTGCTACAGGTCAAAGGGGAGGGTCCATATCTTGGGCCTTCCCTACAATACTCCGCTATGCTGGCTCAGGGCCTAACTGGGGCCTAGCGGGCAAGGTCTGGCCTAGTCCAGGGGCTTACCTGGACACTACTTCTTCCCTTGCTTAATCCGTCAGGACTGCCTATCCTTCCTGGTCCCGTGGAGGATATCCTTAGTCCAAGATGGCCGCTTGCGTCTCTTTCTGCAAAGGATTCTGGGACTTGTAGTCCCTGGTTGCTGTTGGAGCCATTCCAAGATGGCTGCCGCTCCTGCCGCAACTGCTCATGAATCCCAAGTCCAAAATGGCCACCGCCAATTCTCCCCGATCGTGGGAGCCTTTCCCCGCACCAGAGGCAGGGTAGGGGGACTCCACTACATACGCATCTACAAATAACTCTCTTCTTTATCCATTAAGAGATATCACAACCTGCAATGAACCTATTCTTCTTCAGGCCCAATACCGCAATTAGAATTACTCTGTCCTATAATATATCAATTAATGGCTTAGCCTTCTGCAATAAACAATTTACCTACAGAGTCTACTTTTTTTTCGTGTTTATACAGTGAAACACTGAGGGCCTTATTCAGAGAGGGTTGATAAAAAAAATCGCCAGGGAATTTAAAATGCCGTTTTTTTGGGTGTTGCTATCACGGTATTCAGAAAGGCTCGATTACCTGTCATAGCAAAATTCCCAAAACGGGCGAGTTGCTGCCAGTGAGTGCATCGAGCCTCTGAAAAGGCCTGAACCGGCGATTCATTTCTGCTGCAGAGAGAGCTGCTCTGAGAGAGCTGCTCTGAGAGAGCTGCTCTGAGAGAGCTGCTCTGAGAGAGCTGCTCTGAGAAAGCCGCCTCTCCCAGTTGAAATGTCGCCCGAAAATTATTTATTTAAATATCTGCTTTAATAGTGTAGAGGTGCAGGGGGTCTCCGGAGCTGAACCACGTTGGTTTTATGTCCGGGGACCCCCTGCTTTCCGAGATACAGGCACCTTTATGGGGTGCCGGTATGTCCTATGCAAGGAAATGTCCCGGTCACATGACGCGGGACATTTCAATGCAGAGGGATACCGGCACTCCATAATGGGGCCTGTATCTCGGGAAGCAGGGGGTCCCCGGACATAAAACCAACGCGGTTCAGCTCCGGAGACCCCCTGCACATCTACACTATTAAAGAAATGTATATCAATAAATATTTTAATAAACATCAATACACGCAGTAGCTGGACATCTGATTTACTTTGGGGCTCTCTTTGGGCAGGGCTCCGCTGTACTTCTACCAGCCTTGCTTTTAAAAGCCCCCCGTCTAGGTTTATGGGTTTAGCATTGGAGGTTATTGATTCTATTGGATGTTAAATATATCTAGTTGCTGCGGTGTATTACTCCACTGTCAAAAATATATCCACATACTGCAACATTGTAGCATCAATCATAGGGGCTCATTCCCCCCCCCTTTTTTTCTAGTGGTACATCATACCCATATAATAATAGTATGGGCATGATAAGCCTCTATAGCACTCAATGGGCACCCTAATTACAACACATTAATACACAAGACACACAATAATAAAACCTAACTAAACTCCAAAAAAACACACTTCACTAAATAAATACAGTAGCCAGCTAATCCAATCAATAGAAGCAATTACAACATCAACAATGAATTAATTAAACCATTTCCCAATCGAACCAATTAATTCCTAAACCAACTCAAAATGAATAGTAACACTAACCAATCCAAACAATGAATTACTCCAACATTAATGAATGAAACCGTTAAAAGACAAAGAAATAAATTAAAACAATCTCTGAAGTAACCATAAAACACATTAGCTAACATAATATAACATTAAGTACAAGCGAACACCAATCGCAAACCTTTTATTACATTAAGCATGAACAAACAAACAATCACATCCACATAATAAACTGCAATGAAAAAAAGCAACAGCAATAAAAGCGAGAAATGCCCCCCAAATATTGTCATAATAATGTATTAATCTGTACCCTAAAGAGGTACAGATTAATATATTATCAGTCAATGTGCCTCCCCCCAAAAATAAAAAAACACATCCAAAAATTAAACCTGTAAAAAGGTTCATTTGCCTTATTGGCTGGAAATCAAAATGTGGTCACAAAGGTTTTTCGGTTTGGACCTACCAATGGATCCCTGGTTATTTCTTTTAAATAAACCATATTACCCCCTCACGAGACATGAAAATAAATTACTGTGCCATATATCTTCAGCCGCAAGACGCGAATTAGCGGCAGTATGGAAACAAACAATTATTTCCTCAATTTCCAAAGTTAAAAATAAAGTCTGGCAGATTTGCTACATGGAAAAAATGGTTAGTCTTAATAACGACACCTTGGATTCTGAGTGAAAATCAACAAGAAATTAATACCCACTTAATTTTGTTGTAACAAAAAAAAAAGGGGGGGGGGGGGAAAAAAAGGATATTTATATTAACTGTGTGATAGAATATTTTAAGAAATCTTGTTAGGTAAAATGGTAAATGAATGTGAACTTTCTCCCATCTCTATTTTCTGTACCCTTCACTCCCCCCCCCATTTTTTATTTTCTTCATTCCTCCCCTCTCCCTAAATTTTTTTAATAAAAATTAAGTTTAAAAAAAAAATATATATATATATATATACTTCATTTTTAAAACAATTTAGCTTGTATTTAACTGCAGAATCAGACTCTAACCCTTGAGGAGTTACGTAAATAATGAGTGGTGTGGTCCCTTGCGCTTGTCAGAAGGCATTCACTCTGCTCGTGTCATCATATCTCTGACGACCTGATGATGTGAGATGGTTAGATTCACTGTATGAAATGTTAGTTCTGGGTAAGATAGTGCAATAGTGCTTTTCATGCTGCATGCTGTGTTGGCACTACAGTATATGCAGCCAAAGCGATATAAGTTTGACCATATGTACGTGATGAATTGATCAACTGGTGATCAGAGGGGAAATCATAAATTGTTTAGATAATGATCGTGAAAACATCATGAGTAGTTGAGCAAAGTTACGAGAACAAGTAGTTTACAGGAAGCAAGGTATCTGTTATACCTAACAGGTCCTATAGATAGAGAAAAGGACACCACTTAAACAGAGATGTGTCAACAAGGATTAATCGTGTCTCAATATATCGCCAAAATAGAAAAATACTGTACCATTTAATCATTCTTGTTACTAAGACTTAAAGGTAATTAATAGACAAATAATATTTATTGGGCCACCTACTGTAATAAGTACCTTTTAGTAAGAAGGTTTCCATAACAAATATGTTTTTGAGCATCTAATTGTGAGTTCTCAATGTAGAGATAAAATGATTCGTGGGAATAACCCGTTTTTGTGCATAAACTGGATGGAAAGGAATATAATGTAAAAGTTAGACGTTTGGATGGAGGTAAGTGAAAGTAGTGGATGTTTGTGATTTTAGTTGTAGACTAGCAGAGTTTGTTTCACAACTCAACTGCTGATGATGTGACTGCGTGTAGAGTGTGTAACATTAAAGACAGGCTAGATCTACAATAAGCCAAAGGAGGCAATTTATACGGTGCATTACTGCATATAGGTCAATGATTCTAAATAGAAATATTAGGGACCATTTTTACAAAGTGGTGCCATAGCATAGAACACCTTTCAATGCTAGAAGTCACTTTATGGTCCAGTCACTTGCTGAGGTGATGTAAGGTGTTTTTTTGGTGCTGAAAGATGCCTTATGAAGTAGAACTGCTTGCTAATGAGGCAGTAATCTGTTGTTTCAGTATTGCTGCACTAAATGTATGGTCACCCTACATTGCAGCTCTTTGTAAAAATGCATTCATTGCAGTTCCTAACAGTGTGAGTCCACTAAGATTTATAATTCATACTTCTCCATCTGAGGACTGTTAAGTGAAATCATTTTGCAGTGGAACATAAGAGATACATTTTTATGGATTATGTGTATAATGTTACTTAACAGCATTTCATTGCAATTCACTTATAATTCAAGTCATTGGCAAAACATTTTATTTTTTCACCACATGTGGACACATTAAATCCCAGAGCTGTCGCATAAGTAATCCCTAATACGTGACCTTTCCAGTAACGGTTTTGCAACATTTGAAACCAAACACGTTATGGAAAAGAAAGTACAGTACTAGTAGTTAAAAAAACACACGTACACAAATTGCAACCTTTACTCAACCTTGTACCCTATGATGTGTTAATCTTGTGCTTGGTATTTTATCAGTCCAATGATAATACAAGTGACACGTTCTGCTGTTCTGTGCATTAGGCTTTCTATACTCCTAACACCACCTACCTTGCAGTTTTAGATCGTTTTGCTTACACAATTACATCATTAACACACATGACCTTCTGCAGAGACAGTGAGAAGCCTGTCTGACTTGCTCGTGGTGCCTGGTCAGTTACGTAACTACTGCCCGGGGGAGGGAGGGTTGAGGGGATATGGGGGAGCAAGAAAGGACTTGTGATGAACCCCCCAAGCGGTTACAGAGGCCCTGTGTTCTTCCCCACAGCAATTAAACCGATTGCCGGGGAAGAGACCGGGGCCTCTGTGATAGCAGCCCTCCTCCATCGACGTTGCAGCGTCATGTGATGCTCAATCATCATGGCGGCGCAACGTCATGACAACATGTCATCACTACGCAGCGACATAATGACACCGCAACGTCGCAGCAAGAGGGCCGACAGGTAAGTGAAATGCCTTGGGGCCCCTTGCGTTGTAGTTATTCCACTTTACCAGGGACCATACTCAATATATATATATATATATATATATATATATATATATATATATATATATTTCAAGATATTTCTGTAGAACAGTGGAATAATAGAATAATTATTAACCAAATAATTCTAGTTCTGTGCACAATAAATAACAGTTTTCTAAGTCTCAACATATTTCTCTGTAGGGACATAGGTATTTATCCATATCTGCAGATGTATTTACATAGAGATATGTACATGAATGCGAATGAGTTGGGAATGCTGTTTCCCAGTATCCTTTGCATATAATGTGGTTTTGTGGTTTACCTTCTTTGCTGTGCTCCAGTGTGTTCTATATTACATGCGTGCAGTTTTAACCAGTGTATAATATATAGATTTAGGGAAAAGTAATGATAGTTCAGCTGACAGAGAAAAGATTGAGATAAGAATTAGAAAATGTCTATATTATATATTCCTGAATCTGATTCTCAGTCGAGACTGAACCTCTGATTGAGCCACCTGTGCTGAAGCAGGGACTGATTGAACCCCCTGTTGCTGAAGCTGAGATATCCTTAACACTTACCTGTTGGTGGGGGGGAGGAGGGCTTGAGGACTGGAGTTGAGAATCCCTGATCTAGGCCGTAGTATCCCTAAGGAGGGGTACAGCTTTGATAACCAGTCTACAATTGTAATCCCTAATGTCCTGTTTTAGCAACTGACGTTATTTATTATTTATTGTATTTGGATTTTTTCTAACGCACTACTCACCAAGATACTCAGTACTAGAGCGTGTTCATATCTTATCTATCACCATATTTTGGGCTTATAGGAATACTTTCAACATGACTGATTTTCCAGTTTGTGATATCAAGGTTGCAATCCTGAAAATGTATATTTAGTATTTATTTAGAACAACATTTATATAGCGCCCTTATCCAGAGCACTGTACATTAGTTAGGAAAACTTGTTTGGTTGGTGGGCAGGGGAGGGAACATTATGCACTGGGCTATGGGTTGGGAGCATTTAAGAGCTTTCTTGGTTGGTGGAAAGGGGTTGGGGTAAGGTCTATGGATTTAATCTGGTTGGTGGCACGGTGATGGGTCTGACAGTGGGGACAGTGGTGTCAATTGGTGTTTTCAGTTGCCCCAAGATAGTTAGGGAAGGGGCAGATTGGATGTGGTGGGGGAGCTTGTTCCAGTGGAGGGGGGTGAGTAAGGCAAATGATCAGAATTAAGAGGAGGCACAGGGGGCTGTAGGGTGGGGGGAGTGAGGGTTTTGGCAGTCAGGGAGCGAAGAGGGCGGGAAGGGGTGTAGCGAGAGATGAGTGATGAAAGGTAAGGAGGTGCAAGACCATGGAGAGATTAGTAGACCAGGGTAAGGAATTTGAAGAGGGAACGTTGTTGGATGGGTAGCCAGTGGAGTTGGGAGAGGAGAGGGGTGACGTGGCGTGGGTAGAGCGGGGGAGATTGAGGAGTGTACGTATAAATTGAAAGTATAAATTAATCTTTGCAAAGACTACATGATGTTTTTTTTGGTTTGCATGAAAAAGTCATAAATGTGTGATCGGGGTCACTGATCAAAGTGAAATAGTCTTGTAAAGGCTAAAGAGACATTATTGAGGCATTTTGTTGAAGATTTAGTAAACAGTTTTGTAAC
Source organism: Ascaphus truei (assembly GCF_040206685.1). Classification (NCBI taxonomy): domain Eukaryota; kingdom Metazoa; phylum Chordata; class Amphibia; order Anura; family Ascaphidae; genus Ascaphus; species Ascaphus truei. The sequence goes on along the minus strand of NC_134484.1, from coordinate 422,613,964 downwards.
TAATTTAGTCCACCTGTTCTATATTCTTTATAAATGGAAGTAAATTAATTGTGAAGCAAATTACTTTCGCAAATAGACATAGCTCAAAATATATCACTTTCCTACCTTTCTATCAGTCTATGACACAAGCTGCCTGTGTGTTACGCCATTGCATACCTCAGAATTTATTATTATATATATTTATAAAAAAATTAATAACTTTTCATGCGTAATGTTGTTTTTTCTCAACATGACATTTTTCTGGAGACACTGAGACTCTATAGTTACTGCTTAAATATCTAAGTGACCCGCAAATTAATCTTACTGTTTTATTGTCGTGTCATCACAAATCTTCTGGAAGTCAGATCACCCATATATCATTGGAATCAGCTGAACTGCCTGGAGAGAGTTTATTCACCTTTGGTGCATTAAAAGATGGATGGGTTCCAGAGTAGCCCTTTTGGTCTCCGGTAATGAGTGACATGTCATTATGATTAATCCAAACAAGTAGTTGAAGAGCAGAATGAAAATGACAGGATTTCTAGTAAAGTATAGGTCTCTTAAGTTGTCACAGAAAAATACAGAAGTTGTAAAGCAATGAGTTTGACATTAAAATGTTGACCCAGAAGAGAACCTACTGTAATTTTCCAGCAAGACCTGTTTTGTATAAAAGAAAATGTTCTGAAAAAGCCAAGTGACAAGATGAAGAAGCCCACGCTTTGTTCCAAGCAGCAAGATCTATCAAAAGCATTCTCTTAATACGTGGTGTTTATTTATGCATAACTTATTTATTCACTAAGCCTAATTATGCAGTATTGTTCTTTCTCTGAAAGCTAATAATCTAACATTATTTACATATTAAGTTTAGGCAAATTAGAAATGCTTGGCAGAGTTACAAATACCGGAGACGGCTGAAGATTATTTAGGACTTTTTCAGTAGAGAAAGAGATCTTTATGCTTGAGATAGGCTCTAAGATTGATGCAATATGAATTAAAACCAATGGTCATAGTATGATAGTACTGTACTAGTGGCAAAAAGTACCACTTCTGTTCTGTTTTCACTCTATTTTTCTAGAAAAATAGATTAACTTTACAAAGAATAACTACATTTTCTGTTGCATAATATTCATATTTTACACATTTTTCTAAAATCTATCATCCAAAGAGCTTTAATAAATGTAAATTTTGTTTTAAATCAGACACATTACCATTCGTTTTTTAATCCACATTAGGGTAGATGTAATTTCCATTGGCCAATATTTAAAATGACAATTGAATGTGCTTGTTCAATAAACATCAGTGGCCGGGGAAAGTTAGTAAACTTTGACATTGGCTACATTATTAATTTCACCTTGTACTAGTGTAATAAAAACGAGTACTACATATTACTGTTAGAACCCCAGTTGCTAAGGTCTCTTCTATCACACGTCATATACAGTAACCTAACTCTACATCGTTTTTGAAGAACACAATGTCACTATGTTAAATGCTTTTGTATGCTTTCCCTAGATCACAAAAGCTCTTTTACACAGAAGAAGTCCTTCTAATGCATATTTACATTCAGTTTTAGAGAAAATATATTTTTATTTGACGATCAAATGAACAGTTTTGATAAGTAAAAGCCTGATCGGGCTCAGTTGGGCTGTCGCTTATGGATGAATACCCTAATTCAGGGTGGCTCAAATCCACCCCTCCCCACCCCCAACAGATCAGGTTTCCAGGATATCCAAGCTTCAGCACAGGTGGCTCAATCAGTCCCTGCTTCAGCACAGATGTCTCAATGCTTGAGCCACCTGTGCAGAAGCTGGGATATCCGGAAAACCTGACCCGTTCTGGGGTATTGAGGACTAGCGTTGAGCACCCCTGTCCTAGTTCTCGCCTCCCTTTCTTTCCTTGGTCTCACCCATTTTTTTAAATGTACTCCCTACTCCCCATCTCTGATTCCCCCTCCCCCCCTTAATCCTTAACCCTTTCATATCCTGGGGGTCCTGCAATAATAATTAGCAAACAATGCCCTTCAGACCCCTTTTGCAGCTCATCATCGTATCTCTTTGCTTTAGGTCACTGACCCCGCCGCTCTTTCTTTTCCCATCCCCTGTTTTGTTTGCCCAGCTGTCACTGCCTCCACCTTAGAAACAGCATGGAGGCCACTCACTTCGGGAGGCATTGTTTTTCAGCCTCTCTGTCTGTCTGTATTTCAAAGTATCTCTTTGACCGTATGCATGCGTTTGCAAATTGGGAAGTGTTTATGGGAGAAGCCTAATAAAGCACTTATTGTAAGAGGATCTATTATTCTGTATTAAACGATGTATCTCAGCTCACAGTTTTCCTCTTCTGCATACCCCACAAATCTCTGCAATGTCCGAAGTGTATGTGCTTTCCTACGCACAGTAACAATCTCCACCACATTGAAGAAGCTTGATCCAGAAGCCTCTTGCAAAAATCTCCAGCGTAAAAATTGCTGTGCATCAAAGCACCCGTCTGTTTCCCAAGGTACACAGACTCTTTAAAAATAGCTTTCTGGCATATTCATGAGCACATAGAGATTTACTGAAGGCATGAAATGCAGCCTCATATTACACGTTTTGTATAAATATATATGTGCTAATGATGCTGCACCCTGAATGCTCTCTCTATACCATTGATCAGTGGCTAGCAATGACAGAACTGAACTCCTTTCTCCATTGGACACCCAGGGACAGGAAAGTATTTTTTATTATTCTCAATTGACCGTGTATTTTTGAAGATGCAGAAGCTTCGGTATCTTTTTATTTTTGCAGCCCCACCCTTCGAGTAGGGTTACAGAGTTACTCAACACACAAAAATGTTCGGCAAACTTTGTGGCAAAATTCTTCACGTGGATCATTTCAGCGTTGATAATTGTTTAGAGGACACAGATTGTAAGTTCGCCGGGCAGGGGATTTCTTTTCATATTGTCTGATTTTATGTTTGTTTCACTTATTATAATGCCCGGTATAACATGGTCTCTCTTGTAAAGTGCTGTGTACGTTATTGGTCCAAATAAAAATGTACATACAGTAGATGCATACTTGTTCTTAGCATTGTTCATCAATACATGTTTATTTATGTATAACATTTATTTTTAAAAATACTGGACATAAAAATCAGCATTTGTGGAAGTGATGGAAAAGCTCAGAGCGAGAGCTGCCTGAGAGAATTTTGAAACACTGCAGGGACAAACACTGCATTGTTCTTGGGCCGCGGGTGTTCCAAGCACCACAGCCTGAGAACCATTGTGCTTGTTTTGGAAAAGAAGAATCTAAAAACATACCTCAATTGATTTATAGCAATAGCCCATTAATTAGGGCATTTTTTCTAACTACATTGCTCTTAGTATAAAAAAGAGAAATCGGGATTAATCACATACAGTAGGCACTGAATCACTATTATGCATATTCCCTCCAGGTATGCTTAGGTTACATCTAGTGGGTGTGTAAAAGAGACATACTTTGCCATAAAGCAGTGCTGCTGTGCTGAACCAGCTCAAATTCAAAATAGCTATTCTGAGGAAACGTTATTTTTTTAAAGATACATTAATTATGTTGTTTTATTAAAGTAACATTTTGGAAAATATAACTGAATTGTGTAACTATCACCACGCTATAGAATGAAAAACGTTGTCAAACTTTTGTTAGTTTACATTGAACTCAATTTTGAAGCTGAGCGCTTCTTAAGTGTAGATTAGTTAAATCAGGGAAAATAATGTGGTTTTACTAAAAACAAGAACAGCCGATATTTTCTTATATTTAACACCTTTTTTCACCAAGACCATAATTAAGCTCATTTGCATAGGCTCAACATCATGTTATTTCAAGATAACGCTGCTTTAACTTCAAATAATGGGACAACGTTTAAGTCTCTGCGTTACTCCTACTATTCAGGGCTCTTAAAAAGAGAGACAAATTTAAAGATGTAAAATATATTACATTTATTTAAATTAGGATATTTCACAAGTAGATATCTCAGGTGTTCAAAGGTGTCTCACCACATGCAGTATAGATTAATGTATTTGGAGGTATAGTAAGTCAATGGGCTTCTCCTCTTCAGGAGAAGCCTTATTTCTGGTTCTTAATGGGAGTTAAAACAGACTTAAATAACACTATGTTATTTCCTGACGTTAAAGTTAACAGAGCTTAGTGACTATGGGATAAATATCTTTTAGGCTACAATGAGCTATAATGAGTGGACCTGCCGTTATGAATATGCAAAGCTTTTTACAGGAGTAATCCAGGATGCTGTCACGGTATATGGTCTAGTAAATATTGTTATGAATAACAGGTGGTAATTTAGGTGACGCTTAGTGAATTCAGGCCTTAGTGCTGTGCATGCACCATGATCCATTATCCCATCTGATAGTGATAACTGAGAGTTCAGTAAGGTGGATTAAAAAAAATGGTATGAAAAATACTGAGTTTTCCTAAATACAGATGTAGAACTGTGGGGACAATAAATATTCTGTGGATTTATATCGAAATGCAGAATTGTGCTTTGGTTTAAAGTTGGGAGATATTTCAGTGACTTTTGCAGAAAATTCAATTGCAAGTAATTATTATTTTTTTGCACAATTTTTCTAAAAATTCAGAAAGAATTCCACTGAATGATCATATTAAAAAAGTGATTTTTTTTTCATGATCTGCTGAAAAGCAATCCTCCGAAATACATGTAATGCAGCACATATTAAAAACACTGTATTTTGTAGCTCCATGTATAGTGAAGTGAGATTTTTCCTCAGCTCTTGATTCCTAGTAAAACAGTCAATATGCGGTGAAAATTGTGAAAATGTATTATGGATGTTTGATATACCCAAAGATGAGCGAAATAAATGAGAATAACATTGGCCACAGATAGAGAGACAGCAGCTACACATGGTCATGGTCTCTCAGGTACCGTGAAGCTCGCTGGATCTGTGTCTAGTCTTTAGATAAATCGACACACAGTACTGTACAGTCCCATATTATACATATCATGGACCAAAAAACAAACTTGTTTTTCAATTTGGCAGGTTTCAAATTGGTTTGCGAATGCAAGACGTCGGCTCAAAAATACTGTGAGACAACCAGACCTGAGCTGGGCTTTAAGGATAAAGTTATACAACAAATATGTTCAAGGGAATGCGGAAAGGCTAAGTGTCAGCAGTGAGGACTCCTGTTCTGAAGGTTTGTTCATCTTTTATTCATATTCATTTATATATTTTCCTTCATTTTTACTTAAGCACGTCTGCACTATATTGAGATTTCCGTAAATACAATCCACTTATAAAATAATAATACATTTTAATAATGATATAATTAAGTCTTTGGCTGGCAGTAACAGTATGCAGAGAACACCCCTCTGATTTGTATGCATTTTATCTGTTGGTGTTATTATGCAGCTGCGTAAATGAATAACACAACTAAATAAATCACTTTATTCGTGCTGGATATTTAATAGCTACACAGCAGGTTAAAGAAGTCTGACGTTCGTATTTTGCTATTGCTGAGAAAATCCCTTCCATCTTCCATCTTCCTTATTCCTTACTCTGTATTCATTTATTCGTTCATAACATGGATATTAATCCCCTAGCTAAAAAAAAATATAATTAGCACCAAATTTATCACAAGAAAATGTACAACTGAAAGTAATTAGGTGCTAAATCTGTTGCTGTATGTGTGCTTCTTTTTTTTTGCACCACTGTAGTGTTGTGTCCGTTTCTGTATTTTTGTATTTTTAAACTACTGTAGTCTTGGTGCCTGAAGACTTTAATAAATAGCCTCCTTAAAATATTACATTTTTAGTACCAGTATTTTACTACAGATGTTTCAATGTGTTAAAATCTGTTTGATTATATTTTTTCACGATATTCTCGTAAATTTCACACGAAATTTGCAAAATATCTATTGAAAAATAAGGACAAATTTCACCTGGTCCGTCAACTTCAGCAAGAATGTTGCACAAATCTATATTTTACTAACTGGTATTCATGGGCTCCAAGTTAGTCACAAGCTTTACAGGTACTGTATACAGTACTTAACATGGATTTCATTTATCATACTATATCTTCCATAATCCAACAGAACAGCAGTTGCAGGGGTCAGAATCCGAGGTTAGACATCTCTTTTAGTACTAAAAAGTCCTTCATGTGAGAGCATCATGTAGACCTTGTAACCATAGGGAAGAGTACATGGAGCCTCTGAGTGTATTGCCCAAGTTACCAAGTAAGTATTAGCAGATCGACATTTCATATCTGATGACTATTTCTTTTTCTCTTGAAGATGGTGAAAATGCCCCCAGGGGCCATGCTAACGAAGAAGGATATGACCAGCCCATTCACCATACTGTGATTAAAAACGAGAGCTCGGTCATCAAATCAGGTGTGAGAGCAGAAGCCAGTACCAATGAAGATTACGTGTCTCCTCCAAAATACAAAAGTAGCTTGTTGCACCGCTATCTCAATGACTCTTTGCGACATGTCATGGCAACCAATGCAGCCATGCGGGAAAAAACGAGACAAAGGAACCACTCGGGGTCATTTAGCTCCAATGAGTTTGAAGAAGAGCTTGTTTCTCCTTCATCATCAGAAACTGAAGGCAATTTTGTCTATCGTACAGGTAAGACATTCCCTCAATATATGTCATTTATTGGTGATTAAATGCATTTGTTGCTAGATAGCCTATTCATGAAAGAGCAAATACCGTCAAAACATGGGGTTAGAAAGAAGCTAGTGTGTTCCAATATAAAAGTATTTTAGAACAGCAAATGTGAAGTTGGATTTGCAAATAAATTAACTTCTTTGACTGTAATTAATTAGCCTGTCAATATGCGGAAGGGTAAAGGTCAGATGAAATTCACCGTTCAGAACAAGCCCCTGTACAGTATGTGTTCTATGTTGCGAAGGAAACCTTGTTTACACATCAGATACAGAATGCTGCACGAAAGAGGAGCATTGACTAAAATGTTTCTGTACAGTAACTTACTCTTCTTACAGCTTCCTTACATTTTCCACAGTTCATTGATTTGCATGCCCTCTGAATCTGATTAATTAAAAGGAACCTGTTGTACTGAATAGTGCTATTAAGTAGCTATAAACGACTTGTTGGTCCAATAAAAGGTATCATAGCACCTACTCCCTCTACCTCCTTTGTTACTACATGGAAGAAAGGACCAACACGGCGACCCACCCTTTACCTTAATGCTGGAAGAGGACATGTATAAGTAATCTATAATGTGGCCCTCTGGGGCTTCACCTGTGGCCACCAGCCTCTGGCAGCCCCAGCAGCCCACTCTCCCACTCTCACCCCAGTGCAGAGGGAGCAGAGATGTTGCAGGTGTCCATCGTAGCTTCTCCCCGCTCCCTCAGCTGTTTAACCCTTGGAGTCCTCCGTTTCACCTCCTGATAGATCGCGCTCTGCGCAGAACATGATTTCCCCTACAGAAACTAGCTGTGAGATTACATCATGGGGCCATTGGAGTGCCAGACCGCAGGACATAGTAAGTATGTCTATTTAGCACCCAAAGGGTTAGCAAGCACGCGCTTATAAATACTGGACCTCTCCTGTAATAATCACGTTCCCAGCTTAAGAAAAGGAACTGGACAGTATTTATCTGCACGCAGTCATTACGCAACTGACCGGAGCAGGGAGAAGCTTCTACCGATGGCTGCAACGTCCCTTCTGCCTGTGCACCATCAATAGCTGTGTTTAAAACAGCATGCATTGGCTTGAGGATTTGCTTGTGTAATACGAGCTTGAGACAAAAGGTGGCACTGAGTGCTCATTTGCATGTCATTTCCCAGAATCCCTTGCTGCAGTGGAAGCGCTGTATGCTGGGCGATAATGGGGAAAGACAGGGTTGCAGACCAATCTAAGACATGCAAATGAACATACAGTAATATTTACAGTTGGTTTATATATATATATATATATATATATATATATATATATATATATATATAGATACACAAACAAACAGAAACCGCATACACAAACAAACAGAAACCGCATACACACCTAGGGTATTTATAAGACTAGGGTATTTATAAGACTAGGGTATTTATAAGACTAGGGTATTTATAAGACTAGGGTATTTATAAGACCATAATCTAATCTCTATAATAGAGAGAAACAAGTCGGTGCTCTGAGACAGGGATAAATAGAATACAGAAAAGACACAAGAAGTCTCAAAAATGAGCACTCAAAAAATTCCCCAAAAAATAATACTTTAATCTCCTCAAATGTAACAAACTAAAACATCATAAAAACCCAAAACAGAACCCTGAAATAGACAAAGTGACTACATATGACATTTGGCCAATACAAAAAGTCTAAACCTATACACAAATATCAGGCTAATGCAAGAAGGGTGTAAGGTGAGATCCCAGGGAAACTAGTTCCCTGGATCAGCAAGATCGGCCGGACACAAAATATACCAAAAAGACCTAAGGGACACACTAATGAATAGACTGATGTCATACACATGTAAACCACACACACATTGCAAGATGGAAACCGTTAAGGTGAAGCTAACCCACCGTAGTGGGAAGTGTGCAGAAATCTAGGAAAACTGTGTAGAGATGGATAAATTAGTTAGAAAAAAAAAAAAATTGTGTTATCTATCTATCTATCTATCTATCTATCTATCTATATATATATATATATATATCTACATATATACACACAAAGTGCTTTTTTCGTAAAAAAAGAAAAGAGGTGCCAGTACTGAGGGAGCTTTCCCGGGGCGCAGGACTAGAGTTTCCTCTGCCCCCTCCCCTCGCTAATGTCAGCAGCCTTGTGAGAGCCCCCATGTATCTCACACCCCAATCTCTCCTCCCTCTCATCCTCTTCCTCCCCTCTCTTACACCCCCACCTTTCCCCCTCTCTTACTCGCCCAACTCTCCACCCTACACATCTCCCCCCATGCTCCCACCTCTTTCCCCAAACTCAATAACCCCCCTCCCACAATACACACTAAGTACCCTTCCTCAATACACATAATACGCCCCAATACACATAATAACCCCCCAATACACATCCTACTCCCCAATAGAAACACAAAAACCCCATACACACAATAACCCCCACATATACACACACACTCCCCCCTCTAAGAATTGTACACATAATAACCCCACCCCAATACACATAATACCCCCATACACATAATACCCCCTCCCGAATACACATAATAACCCTCCAATACAAATACGACACCCCAATACACACAAGGAAGCCCAATACACACAATAATCACACACGCGCACACACACACACATCCCCTCTAAGAATTTTACACATAAAAAAATCCCAATACACATAACCCCCATACACATACAGTAATAACCTCCAATATACAACCTACCAATGCACATAACCCCTCCCCTAATACATACAAACAATAACCCCCCAATACACACAATAACCCTATATGTATTCCTAATATATATGCACACACACACCCTCTCTCCAACACACACACACACCCCAACACATACACACAACTCAACACATTAACTTCCCCCCTCTAAGAATTTTACCTGACAGGGCTGCTCCAGTCCCTCTGTTACTCCACACAATTCCCCACCCCCGCATGGGCGGGAAACAGACTGGGGTGGGAGGGATTGGCTGTGTAGTGTAACAGCCCGCTCAGCAAGCAGGGAAACCCCCCAGCAGCAAGGTAATAAGAGGTTACAGTACTGAGTACCGGACAGTACCATCACAAAAAGCTATACAGTATATAAATATATACTATGTAATAAGGTAGAGGTAATAAGCGGCCTTTGAGGTATGTTATCTTGCTTAACGCTGCCTTAGGACCTGAGGCCTGTTGTCTGTCTTCACAGCGAACAAGTGCACATTCATATCCTACAACTAGACTTGCTTTGTTTACTCCACATATTGTAGATCAGGGCTATTTAGGTGGGGGAATTGAATTAAGGAACCTATTTTAAAGATCAACAAGACATTGCATATAAAATGGGACAGGGAAACAAACTGGGATAATACAGATACTATAGTCAATAAACATTTTCTTTCTACTACATGTACTTATACTGTAGCTGAATAACTTGTTGAAGTTTATATATACATTTATTTTTACTTTGTTTAGGGTTCTGGCAATTTATTCTTTATACAAACACCAGTGCTGTAGATGAGTGGAGCTGCACTGGAATATTGCCAAAGCTTAATTCATATGTTGGAAATGTTTAATATTCTATGTAAGAGGCTTTGTAATGTGACGATGTATGTGATGATAATGATCTCAACTAGAGACATGTGTACTTTTCGCCCAAATTTGCCAATCATGTGAAATGTGCAAATACAGTAATGTTGAACCTTGAAAAGTCTGTACAACTTGAAATATAGGTTTTGAGAGCATGACAGAGACTTCGTCAATTTCGCTCAAACGTTTTGTGCTAAAATGTTCCAGTGAACTTTTTTCACATTTTCAAACTTTTTGGAAAGTTCGTACATGATGTGTGATATCATAGTTGTGTTTGTTGTCTGCAAAAACAGCTTGATGAACGGGAGCATGCCGCTTTCTGCTGTTTATCCCTTCTCACGTCTGCATGTGTGCTCATAATGTCGTGTGCTGAAGCAAGACCACTCAGGAAAGCTTCTGTCAGCCACATGTGATATCTGCTGACCATAAAGTGCACAGTATTCTTCCACCAGCTCCTTGGGATCTTGAGCAAATCACTTTCTCCCTGTGCTCCAGGCACCAAATATTAGATTGTAAATTTGAAGGGGAAGGACCTGTGCCTGCAAAATTGTATGTACAGCACTGAGTACATTGCAGTGCTATGTAAGAAACAAGATTTCTATTACAAATTAGGAATAACCTTATCGGGATCAGAAATATAGCGCAGTACGGGTAATGAGTGAATCATAAAAGCTTTATTACTCATCATTCTGAGCTTACACATAATACTCCACAGGTGTGGTGACCCAGTTTCCAAGGCATTGTGTCCAGCGGTAAATTTTAGTTCAAATAAAACCATCTGGGACTCATTACTAAAATATGGACAATGGGTTTAGAGAAACCATGTGGGAAACAATGACACATTAAATAATACATTACAGGACATTTGCAAATTGTTCAGCTTTATTACAAGAGTAACTTTCTAGGATCATTATCACCTAGTGACCATGAAACCCTTTTAGCACTGTCCTGCCTTGCATAATTTGCTGTATAGTATGCGGAAGGCCACTTTAGCACAGACGTGATTATAGCAGGTGTCATTGTATAATCCACGCTATAGCTCAGGTCAGCTACCTGCAGCTGTCGATGTACAACTCATTAATTAGGCAGAGCCTCCAGGCACTAATTTTAACACTTCCCACAATGCGTTACCAAGGTTGAAGCTGTTGAAAGAAATATCCTCACATTTACGTTATTAGCCTACAATATGCCTAATGTTTTGTTGTCCCACTACATGTTACTTCAGTCTAGTAATACTCTTTTTTTCCAATTCCTAACGCTTCCAAGATCATTGCATTACATGTTAAGGGCACAAGCAGGACATTGCCATTTTACTACATTCACTTACAGTATATTTCTCCCTTACTCCCTTTGCTGTCAGAGGGACATGGAATAGAATAGAAGTCACTAAAGACTTCAAGGTAACAAGGATTGCTTGAATTTGTTTTCAAACCAGTGTTACATTAAACTATGTAGTCATAGTCAACTATGAGAACCATTTCGGACATAAGTGAAGAAGGTGTGCGCATTTTCAGTACTTACACTGAAGATATATATATATAGATAGATAGATATATATACATGTAGGTCCGGAAATAATTGGACACTGACACAATTTTCATAATTTTGGCTCTGTACGCCACTACAATGGATTTGAAATGAAACAACTGAGATGCAATAGAAGTGCAGACTTTCAGCTTTAATTCAAGGGGTTGAAGAAAAATATTGTATGAAACGTTTAGGAATTGCAACCATTTTCATACACAGTCCCCTTATTTCAGGGGATCAAATGTAATTGGACAAATTAACACAATCATAAATAAAATGTTAATTTTTAATACTTTGTCGAGAATCCTTTGCAGGCAATGACTGCTTGAAGTCTGGAATGCATGGACATTACCAAACGCTGGGTTTCCTCCTTTGTGATGCTTTTCCAAGCCCTTACTGCAGCTGTATTCAGTTGTTGTTTGTTCGTGGGTCTTTCTGCCTTAAGTTTTGTCTTCAGCAAGTGAAATGCATGCTCGATCGGGTTGGGATCAGGTGATTGACTTGGCCATTGCAGAATATTCCACTTCTTTGCCTTAAAAAAAACTCTTGGGTTGCTTTCGCAGTATGTTTTGTGTAATTGTCCATCTGTAAAGTGAAGCGCCGTCCTATCAACTTCGCTGAATCTGAGCAGATAATATATCCCTATACACTTCAGAATTCATCCAGCTGCTTCTGTCTTCTGTCACATCATCTATAAACACTAGTGACCCAGTGCCATTGTAAGCCATGCATGCCCATGCCATCACACTGCCTCCACCATGTTTAACAGATGATGTGGTATGCTTCGACTCATGAGCCGTTCCAAGCCTTCTCCATACTTTTTTCTTCCCATCATTCTGGTACAGGTTGATGAGTTGTAGCATACAGCAATGTGTTTTTATCCATTGTTTTCTGGGAGATTCTGGTGGCCAATGTGTCGTTAGCCTTGTATACAATTGTGTCCAGAAACATTACACTAGTCATGCTGTACGTGGCCGTGAACCGTATGGTCGAAGGAATATGATTGAGATAGGCAATGAATTGTAGTAACTCAGACTCCTGTCCCCCCCATATGAGAAACACATCATCAATGTAGCGTGTGTAGTGTAGGATATATTCTGCGAATGGAACATCATTTAGGAGATGTGTCTGCTCATAGATGTCCATAAAGAGGTTGGCATAGGAGGGCACCATGTTGGAAGCCATAGCTGTCCCCATCAATTGGAGGTACAACCCCTCTCAAACTTGAAAAAGTTCTTATGTAAAATTACCTCAATAAGGAGGAGTAGGAATTCTGGGGGAGGACCAGTGTGTTCAGCAAAATTGGAGAACTGTTGTCTGAGGGCTTCTATTCCATCCACATGTGGGATATTAGTATATAGGCTTGCGACGTCCAGGGTCTCCAAATTGTTATGTAACACACCTGTGTATGGGTATACATTTCTGAAAGATCACCATGTCTGTGCGCTCCCTTGAGAAAGGTCCCTCTGTGAGGACCGAAATGTTGGTGTGTGTGTGCCACGTACTTCAATACAGCTCTACTACCTTTGTGTGCTGTCTCGTTTTTCCTGCACGGCTGTCCAGTGAAAACACCTTATCTATATTACCTCTAAGGGATAAGCACCAACATCTACTCCAACTACACGTGAGTGCCAACTGCTTTAATGACATATATATATATATTTAGTTAAGCCATAAGGCTTGGTAAATGGATTTGAGTCTTTTATTACGTGTGTGAGGATCATGTTCCATATACTCACTACCCTTTCTGCAAAATAGCGCTGTCTCATTTGTTACCCGAGTCTACCTCTGTCTTGCCTTATAGTACAATCACTTGGTCTGCTACTGTATATGGTTAGTCTGAAAAATGTTTGTTTATATTACTTTCATTTATATTTTATATTGTTGTAAACACTCTACATAGGCATGCAGAATGTGTGCTCGCGAACCTGGCAGTAATATATTTATTGTTGTAGTTCGTAAACTGATGAGCCTATGTCAAAAGTGGTAGCAGTGTTTGGTAAGGACGTTGACAAGAAGCTCACAATTGCAAAATTAGACCAATGCATTTTTTGTTGAAAAGAGCTGATTTGTTCTGCAAACTTTAAATGGCATCATTATGCATTTTTTTTTGTATAAAGTTGGATCAAGTCTACATTATAAATGAATGTTCCACTCCTATCCATTTCCATTGTGGCATGCACAATTAAAACCCTAGAAAAGCATATTGGACCCAAGAAGTTAATCGACCCTGAGGAGAACACTGGATACACCATTGGAATTTGTTGGAACCACATCTAATTCTGCCACCTCCGTACTTTATAATCATTATGAAGGAGGCACATATTATTGGCAGTGTCTGCAGTCCCGTCATCCCCTACTTTTTTTTTCTTACCAGGTTCTTTCACCTTTGAAGCCTAATATCTGTCAGGATATAATAAAGATTTGTAACTCTGTTCCTAACATACAATAAGTTATTGATAAGAAATAATGTACTCTTAGGAAAATGCAGTGAATTGATCAGGTAACTGGCTCAATGTATTGCTTTTCTTTGCCATGTTTTGCAAGGATTCTCAATATTAAATAGGTCTAAGTCAGACTGTAATTACAGTTGCATTTCAATTATTTGAAACTTGGCAGCTTGATTCATAATTTTCTCATTAGAGGTGGATTTGTTTCCCTTTTAAAAATCAACTTAAATTGCTGATTCTACAAAAAATAAAAAATCTAAAAATAAATGTGTATGTGTTAATATGACCCAGGTTTCTAGAAAGCACCCGCGATGACGAGGAAAAATCTAGAAACGGGGTGAGGAATCAGAATAAGGAAATGGGATTAAGGAGAATAACATCATAATGATACTGATGAAGTGTGCTTCTTCAGCATTTATCAGTGTCAAAAACACAAATCATTTGCCACTAATCCTTGAAAAAGTAAGAATTCAAATAACTAATTATATTTAGGAAGGAAACACCTGAAATAACATTCTCAAACAACGAAAACAAAAACACGAGATTTACTGTAGGAAGGCAATATTTCTTTCCCTTGCCCAGAAAATCCTTGCTAATAACAGAGGGCACACTGTCTTCATCAATTATTTGTGACATCACTCAGCTTTTTTTGTAACTTCATAGCGTTCTACTTTTGCGTTAGAGACGGATTAATGAAGCTGCTGTTACAAAGCGAGGCTCGTTTTACATTCTATATCAGTTGCACTTTTATAGCCAAATTCTCCCTCACTTCCCAGCTGCCGCTGCCGGTTTTATGATGTAAGTTATGCGGTGGCAGGAGAAGGCTGGAGTAGGATTCCACTTTCTGTATTACCTGGCACACGTTATGCTAAGGTATGCATACGCCATAAAATATAATTTCTTTCTGGATTGTTGTCTCGTTTAAGCCTTCACCCTTGGAATGGTATTTCTGTGTGTTCTCACTACACACTTACTGTAGTCATAAATAAATGCTTTTTTTTTTTTTTTTTTTTAAATTAAAGTGTTGCAGTTGATTTCAATGGTCTAGACAAGCGATGTCCAATAGGAAGTGAAAGCTAGCCACACTTGTGGTTGTCATCTTCCCATAGTTGCCACATTTTCGTGTCGGTCACTAAAGCGTCACGCTCACGAGTCATGACGCCCGCCTTTGCGCCTTTGCCCAAGACCGCAGACAGCTCTCCAAGCCCCCCTCTCACACCCCTCCCTCATCCTCTCCCCCACGCCCCCACCTCTTTCCTCCACACCCGCACCTCTCTTCCCTACACCCCTACCTCTCTCTGGTTCCTCCAGTACTCACAGTAAGCCTCCCCACAGCAATACACATAACAGGCCACTACCCAAATACACATAATAACACCCCACACCCCAAATACACATACTAAACCCCCCACACCCCAAATATACATAATAACCCCAACAACCCAAATACAGATAATAACCCCCACCCCTCTAAAACACATAATAACCCCCACACCTCAAATACACATAACCCCCACACACTCCACATACACACAACAACCTCTC
The DNA here is from genome assembly GCF_040206685.1 of Ascaphus truei. Classification (NCBI taxonomy): domain Eukaryota; kingdom Metazoa; phylum Chordata; class Amphibia; order Anura; family Ascaphidae; genus Ascaphus; species Ascaphus truei. Next base: position 422,598,248 of record NC_134484.1, on the reverse strand, counting down.
CCACACACACACCCCCCAAATATGCATAGTAACCCCCATGCACCTTACCTGACGGGAGGACTCCGGTGCCACACGGCAATCACATGGGCCAATGCGAAAGTGGGACCAACCATTCGCCACAACGCAGTGTCCTATTCGCCACGTGTTGAACCTATTGGACACCGCTGGGCTAGACAAATAGAGCATCTTTCTTGTGTAAATGTAATTGTTAAAACTCCATGAACTATAATATGTTCTGAACAGGCTATGCAGTAAGATATAAAGGGTTATTTACTACATTTTCCAGTCTGCAAAATCCCATTGAAAGCAAACTGAGAATTTCCTTAAATAAATCTGGTGCAGTCCTTTGGCACTGGTTTTGCAGCCAGGAGACTTTAATAACTGTCTCAAAAAGTTTTTGCAGGTCATGGGACCATAGTATAAATATGTATAGATATAGCTACAGTACGTCTAATAACAAACTTCTCCAAGATCTTCCAAGCTCCCAACCATCAACAACGGTTAGTAAAATAAGGTATGCATATCTTTATTTATGTAGCGCCCACAGTGTACTTAGTGCCTTACAAAGACAATACAGTACAGGGAATTATAATACAATGAGCGCAACAAAGTCAGACAGTAGGAAAGGAAATTCCTACCCCAGAGAGCTTACAATCTAAGTGGTATTTTGAGAAATTTACAGAGGCCGCAGGTGAGGGAATAAGAGCAGTAGAGGGCAGAAGTGACTGTAGGACAATAACCATGAGTCCAGGCTATTGGGATGCTTCATTTAAGAGGTAGGTTTCCAGGTATGTCTAGAAGGTGGGGAGAGAAGGTGCTTGGCGTATAGTGAGTGTTAGAGAGCTCCACAGATTAGGTGTGGTGAGGGAAAAAGCTTTAAAGTGAGAGAGAGAGCTGTAGTGGGGAAAGGGGTGGAAAGGAAACAGATATGGGTAGAGGTAAGGAGACGAGCAGGGGCATAGCAAGAGATCAAAGCTGATATGTAGGGAGGAGCAGATGAGTGGAGAGCCTTAAAGGTAAGGAGGACAACTTTGTAGGTGATCCGACATCTGATGGGATGCCAGGAAGGGGTTTAAGCAATAGATGAGCAGAAATCAACGCTGTCACTTGGAGTGATCCTTCAAGTCAGTGTTTTCCAAATCTCTCCTCATCACATAAGGGCCACCACCTAACATTCTATTAATATGCAAAAGAAAAGTGCATTCACCTGGATGTAATTGCATTGGTTATTCCCAGAACCTGGCACGGCCTTGCGTCACGAGGAGAGGGTTGGAAAACATTGCTTTAAGTGAAGTACAGTAACAAAGTTAGCAAACTGTCTTGATGCAATAGTGGGCAATACAACAGACTCTAATAAGGGCTTATGACCCGCCCTCCTCCCCATAATACTATGAGTGAATAAAGCAAGATGAAAAAGGAAAAATATGGAAATATGGTATGAATTACAAGATGCTTATATTATAATTACTGTAGATGCAGGAGCTTCTGCACCTCAGTGCATCATTTTATCTGCATTTCTTATCTGCCTCAAGCAAATATTTGAAATTCGAAGTGGCAACAGTTCTCTGGCCAAACTTGATTTGCAAGAACGTTAAATTTGACGTTGGAAAATAAGTCCGATATTAAGTTGAATTTTTTGTGAGCTTGGTACATGATTTTATCTTCCGAGATACTACCCCGGCATGCCTGCTCTGTTTAGTCAGATGAACGGAGAACAAGATGTTCTGCCTAGTGGTAAACCCAGTCAGAAGAATGCACCACTCTGCCATATCTGGGCTACTCCGTCCTGCATGTTTCTTATTTTATGTGCCTGAACTCTAGTGACTTTCTCTCTGGGAGTAGCATTTTTAATGCACAAAAGCATTTTTAGTTCCGTGGCAGGTTAATGAGAAGTTCAGTAAGTGACACTACATTTTGCAACTTTATAAACAGTGCAGAAACAGAGGGAGCTGCAACAAGGGATGCAAAGAATGGCTGAGACACAACTATTTTGATTAAATGTTACAACAAAGTCCCCGAAAGAAGCACACAAACAATTCCTTCCCCACCTGCTACAAACAATCTGACGGAGAAGTCGATCAAATGAGTTTAGAATGGTTAAATAAAAACAGATTCCAGGCGCTTTTGAGAAGGTATTTTGTTCCAGACTAAAATTGTCTTTGGCACAGTTTTTAGGGTGGAATGGATGGTGTGGTTTGGAAATGGGTGAAGAAATGGATGTACTGTATTTGCATATGTGAGTGTGACTAAAGTAAAAAAGGGAGAATGAATCCAACAATGGGTGGAGGCAGAACAGACCCTGGAATAAGGCTAAGAACAACTAGAACATATGGTCATAGAAAGCAAACTACATTTGAACTCCTTCAAGGCTGCATGGACTTGTGTTCTGCATGTGTCTGTAAGTGTATCAAATGAGTAGATTTAGGTAATTGACCAATAGGTCTTTTAATCCCATTGCCTGATTGTCATTAAACATGAAAATGAGTGCCAACTCTTAACTTGAATATGAGTTTTCCATTCAAGTATGTGAAGGAGTCCCAGACTGTAAAGCCTGTGCACTAGGACCTGGGGGAAATGACCTATAGGCAGGCAGTTTGAAGTATCACCGGCACATCTGTGAAGCTAAATTTGGAGAGGATTTTAGGTAGAGCGCAATCAATATGAAATCATGAGAGAGAGACAGAGAAAGTCCTATTTAATAGATTACCCATTGACTTACATACCTCCCAAAACACTCCTCTGTACAACATGTGGTGAGTAGCTCTCTACATGTTGCATAGAGTAGTATTTTGGGAGGTATGTAGTAATAGTTGTTATTGTACTATTCCAGCCATTATTAATCCCTACTCTCATGTATCCCCTCTTTTATTTGCATGCATGCACACATTAACACAATGGTAAAGGCTATATGATTTTCTGAAATTGTTCTTCTGAGCAAATCAAAAGCAGAAAAGAAGTGTAAATGAAAACATTTGCTTTCATTTGTGTGCACTGAATATCTTTGTCTGAGAAATTATTTTTTTACTAGGAAATTATACCTTTGGTTTCTGCATATTTTGACGTCATCGCCAACAGTAATTAAAAATAAAGGATTAGTAAGAAGATAGAAGTTTTCCTTATGTATTACGTATTGTCTGGATGTGTAGTTTATTGAAAACATGACAAAGTGGCCATTCTACAGAATTCACCATTTGTAGGACGGTATATCAATGATTAAACCAAAAAATTATAAAGTGTGCAGTCTTTTTAAACTAGTGCTCTAATAATGTTGGCATTTAAAACCATTTTTCATGGCATAATGGTAATATTTGTAGTGTGAGCTGTAACCTTCAACTATCATTTTCTGCTCAAATACAAATCACAGTAATTAAATGCAAATATGGCATGAGCAGTAAAACCTGAAATATTTTTAAGAGGTTTCTTCTTTAGGTCATTGTTATTTTTATGAATTTTGTATTTGATTTTTGCAGATTGTTTAATATCAATTCCAAGCAGTGCAGGCTTAAATATTTAGAGGTAATTAATGGCTTACAGTATTGAAAATATATTATGGTCTATTAGTAAAATGAAGTCCATAATGTATTTGAAGCCTGGGACAAATTGTTCCACATTTTTAAGTGTGCACAGAAAATGGCCGCACTGCTCAAGTGGATGCACATATATAAAGTACTCACAAGCTTTAGATACATAACCACATATACTGGTCCCAAAGCGGTGCTAGGTGGTGATAATATAAAACGAGGAAAAACACCTCCCTAAAAGCATAAATTATAAATAGATAAAATGCATCAAAACACTGTGGCCAGATTCACAAAGCTCCCTTATTGATGTAGTGAGGCATTACCCTAAGTTAACACTTCGTTAAGTGCTAACCTGTATCTTTATAGCTCACATTTATGCTGTGTTAAGTGCTGCTTGTGGACAGAAGGGGCATTGCAGTAACTATAACAGCCGTTGCGGCTATTGATGTGCAAATGCAGTGTTCCCTCTAACAACGCATATCCATAGCGCTCCAATATAGATAACGCAGGAATTTAACACGGTGTTAGTTTGGTCATAACTGAAGGTGAAATTATTCCCCACCACACCCTTAAATACGGGGTGTATGAGAGAGAAAAAAGGAGCACACCTTAGATACCTGGGGTATATGCTAATATGGATATGCAAAGTATATTTAAATTACTTAAATTAACATATATCCCAGGTGTTCCATTTTGTGCACAGGTGTCTCTCCATGTTTTGTATAAAGGTGTGTTTGGGCTGATACCCTCCCCCACCCACCCTCAATTCTCTCTCCTCCCCAACTTTCTCTCTCCCCTCCCCAACTTTCTCTCTCCCCTCCCCAACTTTCTCTCTCCCTCTCTTCTCTCCAACTCTCCCACCTTCTCAATTTTCTCTCTCTCCCCTCCTCAACTCTCTCTCTCTCTCCCCTCCTCAACTCTCTCTCTCTCCCCCCTCCTCAACTCTCTCTCTCTCCCCCCTCCTCAACTCTCTCTCTCTCCCCTCCTCAACTCTCTCTCTCTCCCCTCCTCAACTCTCTCTCTCCCCTCCTCAACTCTCTCTCTCCCCTCCCAAAATCTCTCTCCTACTCGAGTATCTCTCTCCTCCCCAACTCTCCCTCTCCAACTCTCTCTCTCCCTCTCCAAATCTTTCTCCCTCTCCAAATCTCTTTCTCCCTTCCCAACTCTCTCTCCCCCTCTCCAATTCTTTCTTAGCACCTCTCCCCTTCTCTCCCCTTCCCTTTCCCAACTCGTTCCCGCCCTTTCCCAACTCTCGCCCTCCCTTCCCACCTCTCCCTCCCCAACCCTCCCTCTCCACTAAAGAGTGGGGGAAAAACAAACACCACAACCGGACAGTCTAGGAAAAACAATAAGGTCATAAGTGCACGCGGTGAACTAAAACATAACAAAAAGTAAATGGATGCCCACAACTAATGAATAATGGAATATAATAAAAGAAAGGCAGACTGTACTTTAATCAATGACATAATCGAAAATCCGCACACGGTGATATCCACAGACGTGTCAAACGAGTCCCATATTAGGATTGGTGGTGGACAGCTGGGAACTGCTGCTGCATATCCGGATAATGCAACAATATGCCCCTGATGCTGACGTCAGCAATCTCAAAATAGTGCAGCCAGCACAATAAATTGATACCTAACTATACATTGAAAAATTGTGTGCTTCATTTACCACAGCAGGTAATAATAAACTGCTGGTTTTCACGATGAAACGGCACTCCATCTGCAGGAAATGTTTTTCTAAATTCCCATCCCTGGTGCCTACATTAACCAGCTCAATACCAGTAGCCAATAGATTTGCTAGGTCAGAGTTATGGTAGCTAAGAAAGTGTCTACAACAGTGGTTACAATCTTAAATTGTTGAATAGTATTTTTGCATTCTTGATGTTTCAATATTCCAGTTCTCAATTCTCACCTCAAACCTACATACATTTTACAACATGGTCAAAAACATAAATAAAAAACCCTTTCAGTTCTAGCAGAGGTCCTGTGGCGCTGGCAGCAACAGAAGTCTGTATTCAGCTGACGGGAGCAGCAGGAATCCATTACACAGCAGATACCAGTGTGAGCCAGGGAACCATGTGACCGGAGCAGGAGTGTTCCTATTGGACAGCCTGCTGTCCAATGGGAATGCTCCGGCTCCGGTCACATGGTCCCCAAGCTCACACTGGTATCTGCAGTGTAATGGATTCCTGCTGCTACCGCGCCGGCTGAACACAGACTTCTGTTGCTGCCACCACCACAGGACCTCTGCTGCTGTTCCCGGATGTCGCTGCGGTCTTCCTCACCAGTCTTCCTCACCTTCCGTTGCTGGCTGCAGGTAAGTGATGATGTATTTTCAGCTACTCTGACATTGCTCCCGGCGCCAGGTATTACCCAATTCCCAATTCTCAGTTGCCTGGTCCGCGTAATGTTCGGGAAGCTGAAAAAGCACCGGGTAATTTCCGGGTACTCGGTACATCACTAAAATATTCAGAATAACCAATTAATTAGACGTTCCAGGGCGCATGGGCAATCCACAATGTGAGAAGAGCAATGCAAAAATAAATAAATAAAAAAAGAAGAGAAATGGTGGTGAAACACAGGAATAATATATAGTATTGATGCTAATAGATGGTGTATGTGTGTGTATATATATATACCTATATACAAGATCATCTTAACCCAAGCTAAGTGCATATATATATGTGCACTTAGCTTGGGTTAAGATGATCTTCTAGGGTGATAGGTATAGGTTCTCCTCTTGCAGTTTTCAGATGTGGTAAAATTTCATCTTGGTAAAGGAGTGCAGAGAAAAATATGGCATAATAACAGTTTTTAATGTTAAAAGTCAAGATTTCCAACTTACAAAAGTTTTTTGGTTAAAAAGCAGTTGAATGCAATGCTTTCCAGCACAGGTGTTGTTGAGTCCTCCACTCTTTAAGGTTCTTCCACAGCTTGCTACAACTGGGCTTGTGAGATCCCTCCCGAGGGGCTGTCCGCTCCCACAGTCTTTGACTCTCCTCCTCCCTGTATGCGCTGCTGTTAGTCTGCTCAGGCCTGCCCTTTGATCCTGGAATCCTCCTGCACTGTATGCACCCTACTCTGCCGAGCTCCACGTCCTATCTGCACTTCCGGGTATGACACGATTGTGACATCAGAGTAAACTACGGTGGCTCATCTTGGACACCCAACGCGTTTCGCAAACTATTGCTTCGTCAGGGGTTGAGATATAAAGCATTGTGAGGTCTTTAAATACCCACTTGCTTGCATGCAATCCATTTAAAATAGGTCTCTGTTTCTCTCTGTGAATTCAGGAGAATCTGGCAAAAAAATTTCTATCATTACATGTGTGTATCGGATTTTCACTAATTTGCCCATCTCTACTGCCGGACAGTTGATTGCAGCCAGGCCCACCACCCAACACAGGCTGCTAGCACATAAATAACCCCACAATCAGCAGGTGCAACCTGTCCCAGCAACCATTGACTAGCTCACACCTAACGATTATTGATTCAACCAAGAGGCAGCGTCCATTGTTCTAGAACATTTGGTCGTGGACGTTTTGTTTCGACCAAATGACCGCCGGCACTTCACCGTAATTCACCCTACTGCCGGGACCTGCCTCCACCGGCCACATTGCCGCTAAGGTAAGTACCTAAGCTTAACACTTACCCTAAAAACCCCTACCCCAAGTCCTTACCCTAACCACTAAAGTCCCATACCCTAACCATTAAAACTTAGCTTTGCCAAGAAGCAGCCGTGGCGGAGGTTCCAGCGGCAGATTGGCTTTGGCGGAGGGTCAGTCTGAGGTTGAACGCCAGTAGTCATTTAGATTGTGGCAAAACACCCGTGACCAAATGTCACATTCTGGCATCCACACGGACATGTCCTTTGGCTAAATGCCAAATAGCCAGCTCATTACCTTATCACTTTTAATCTACGGCTCTTGGTTTTGGTGTAGGGCATACACTGTACACCCAAAAAAACCTAACAAGTAATAAATGAAATTCGTTCTGCAAAACTGGCGCTCAACTGGTGAAGGAAATTGTACCAGATACTGTATGTCAAAGCAAAAAAATGACCTTGCTTCAAAGAGACATCAGGTGCTGTTTTTTGCACGAGTCATGAATAAGTTGAACCCCTTGTTGCTGCCTCTTCCCCTGTTTTATGGCTTACACAAAAGAGTACAATTCCGCTGCAGTTTTGTGTTGAATATAGTGACCAATTCCTTTTTTTAAATGCAATACATACGCAGGAAGAAAATGGCAATCCTGATGATTGCACATAACCCGCAGTTTAAATACTGAATTATAATATCCTTTTTTTTTTTTTTATACAACTCCTCTGAAATCTGTTTCAAATGTAAAATACAAAAGCTCAGTGAGGGCTAAATTCCGAGCCTTCATTATTGTGGCTAGATGTTTCTATTTGCTGTCTGGTATCCTTCGTTTGCTCGTCCCTTTAAAGAATACTTGTTTGTATTCATTTCCTTGGTACTTGGTATTGCGAAATCTTAGTTAAAACACTATTAACCCGTAGACTCTTCCACGAGGCACAGTGCTTTGCAGGCTTATTTAGCAGCAAAGAGGCTCACATTTCTTGTATTTTTTGTATTTTTTGTTTTTAATTGCTTACATGCTTTAGTGTAGGGGTGGCCAACTCCAGTCCTCAAGGGCTACCAGCAAGTCTGGTTTGCAGAATTTCCCTGCTTCAGCACATGTGGCTCAATTGGTGGCTCAGTCGAAGACTGACCCACTGATTGAGCCACTGGTGCTGAAGCAGAGATTTCTTGCAAACCTGACCTGTTTGGTGGCCCTTGAGGACTGGAGTTGGCCACCACCGGTCTAGGGGTACAATTTATAATCATTGGATTATATGAGGATTTATATACAGGCTGTCCTCGCTTTTCCAACAGAATGCATCCCGCAAACCCACGTTAGATAGCGAGACCCATGTTAACCGGCGGCGGTTTCCGTCGGATATGCGAACATGGTGGCGAATAATGCGTTTTTGGACTGTATTATGCGCTGTCGGAAAACACATCTGACGGAAAGCCGTAAAGTGAGGACTAACTATATATACAGCTGAACACCGTGCTTGGGGTCACCATAATGAGACCGCGTTATATCCGGGATCGTGAAATGGCCGCCACGATCAGCGAGGACTTCTTACTGGCATCTGCAGCTATCTCCTCTCCCTGCTTCATCAGGCTGCGTGGCTTTCAATTTGACTTTCGAGTGTAGAGGAGGATCACATGACCCGTCTCTGACCAATAACAGCCCAACAGTGAATACATTTGATATAATACACATGCAGGAATCGAACCCATGACCCTTCATTTGCTAGTAGCAATTCTCTAGCTGCTACACCACAGGGTTGGTGCAATTAATCTAACTCTATAAATAAATGTAACAGCTGTTGGATTGCATTGTGCAGTAGATCATAAGAGTTAGGTTCATCACACCAACCCTGTGCTGTAGTAGCTAGAGAATAGCTACTAGGATATGAAGGGTCATGGGTTCAATTAGTGCATGGTATAATTTATAAATTATTATTTTATATAAGAATTTATAAATTATAAAATAAATAAAATAATTTATAAATTATAATTAAAATAAAAATAAAATAATTCACACATACAGTATGTAGCATAATTTGAATTTTTTTTTAGAACTGTTTAAACTAGATCCGGGTCAGTTAATAGGGCAAACGTGAAGTTGTTTTAATATTAAATGAATATGCAGAACAGATTTTATTTTGCATGCACATACATGTTTAACGGCGATGGAATATTATAATTATTGCCAAACGTATAAAAATGTCCACAAATATCTGATGGTATTCTCTTCCCTTAAATATTCAGTAATAGAAGGACACAGTTATAATTGATCAGAGCTCAAGATAAGGAGTAGTTTTATGGTTCAAGTAATAGATCAGTAGGAGATTATGACTTGATCCCAGTACCAAATGCAGCTACCTGTAACCTTGGGCAAGTCATGCTATTCTCCTGTTCTTTATCACCAAAAGTACATTTAAGCTTATTGTCAACTTATTGTATTTTCTACAATGCACATTGCTAATTAGCAGCACTGTGTATGAATAGATGAATACTGTTAGGAGCAACAAAAAAATATATATAAATGTTTTGTGTAATCTGAAATTACAATGCCAATAAACATGTGTAGTCTGTCAGTACATTTATTTTTCAAATCACTCAATAACTTCTACAAAGAGGGGTTATTAGTCTAAAACTTTGGTTATATGCCATTTTTGCAACACAGCTGTTTTTCATTCAGTGTCTGTACTTATAGTATCAACCAGTAATTATTAATGTAACCTTTAATAAGAGGTTAAGAAAACTCCTCTGTAGCGTTTGCATTAATCAATTTTTTTTCTTGCAGTTTCTGTAACCATAGTATTCATGATAGTAACAGCAATAAATAAATTCAGGTCTTTGATTACGCTCATAACTTGCTAGCCCAAAACATGTAGATGTATAACAGGTCCTTTCTATAGGTAGTTTTCTCCTCTTTTGCCCCTTGACTATCACTTTGGGGGATGTTAAAGGAGTATGGGAATTTGGGTGGAGTTATTAGATGCACATGTAACCCCCTTGATAGAATACAGCTATGTATGCATGCTGCCCTCTAGTTGTGTTCCTCTCTGGTGTGTGCTGCGGGGAATTAGCCAATGACAGAGCAGTAGGCAGCAAAACTACAACTCCCAGAAGCCCCTGCTGCTGAAATTGGGATACTACACATGACAGCCAATGAGGTCAGAGAGTAGTGACCAGGAACTACAGGCAGAGATACAGGGGAGAGAATGAGGGGAGCAGAGTTGGATAGACACAGAGGAGAGCAGCCCCGCTGAGAGAGAGCGGAGATCCGCTGAGAGAGAACGGAGATCCATGCACAGAGTGTCAGTCGCCGTCGGAGGGGACCCTCAATGGTCGCAGTTAACAATGGTACTGAAACACCTTTGTGAAGTACAGGTCAATTACATTTTAGTGCATTAAGAGCTCCCACGGTGTGCCGGAATTATTTATATAGCTCCATATACCCAGGATTGAGTGGCCATCTTCTAAATGACACTGACACTGACACTGACACACACACACACCTGTGCAGCGTTATTGTAAGTATTATAATGTATGCAGTAGGATGTGTATGCTGTAGTGATCCTTTGCTGAGTAACTTAAGTTCTCAAGACTGGGTAACAATTATATAAAGTAACGATAATACAAGCACTCAGTATGCAGAGGTTAAGCTAGGGTACTTAGCTGCCGGTGCATGGACTTCAGGGTGTTGCTAGCGTCCCAGTAGTAGTCAGCGTTGCAAAAGGCTGTAGTGCGCAGCCGAAACGTTGACTACTTGGGTCATTAAAGCATTTTGTTTAAGCCCATGTGCTGGCTTCTCTCTGAACACTAACAATTATATAATAGCAGTTGTATTGCACACGCTGTGTACTTACTTCCCACCGTCTGACCGAAGGCCACGTGTGGCATATAGAGTAGCAATAAAGGACTCTGGCCCCCACCTCAGCACCAGGTGGAAGTCTGGTGTCTAGAATTGAAGTAAAGAGGGGTAAACACATTATACTCTGATGTATAGAATTTTGCATAGGGGTTCATAATAAATTATTTTCAAGATCCTCACCTTGCCCCACTGTAAATGTTTGATCTGTATCATATGTAGGACACTTGTTCTGTCATGTTACCATCCTACATTTGTCAAAGATAAAAGCAGAAAAAGATTGAGTTGTGCCATCATTATATGCCGTTTTTAGACCGTTTATACAAAGTCCTTTTCTGATGCAAAATCCTAAGTTATTAACAAATTCTTCTTTCAATGTGTATGTATGAATAATGTGCAAGGAACCAATATGCAGAAATGTGCTACACATTTTATTTGGTTCCAAATACTGTATATCCTGATCCCTACATTCTGAAGATAAAATATATGAACTCTCCCACCTCATTACACTGTTTCTTCATATAACCATGCCCTACATTTTGAGTAAAAAGCAGAACACTGAAAAATGTTGGATTAAAAAAAAAAGTGTAAGAAGCACTTTTCTGTGATATATGGTTCGCCGTGGACATTTAACTTATTACAACACTCCATTGAACATATTTTTTTATGGTTAAAAGCGGCAGTTCTCAGACAGAAAAGCTAAATATAATTTGGTTTAGTAAAAATGTTCTATAGTTATGATAATAGTGGAACTTGGCAACCGAAGAGCTAATAAATACTCCACTCCTAAAACGTAACTGGAAAGTATATAGTATTTTACTGCGTGCCTTAGCATGTGGCAGAGCGTGCTAGCCCGTTCTTTGTCTTTCCAGTGGAAAACTAACGTTTTTTGTTAACTGAGTCCTTGTGGGAATTTTTGAAGTAAAAAGAGTGAAATAATTCCATTTCTTTTGCCAAGACTTTTTTTTGTAGTTCTATTATAATTTCATTTTGCAAACTAAATTATTGATTAATGGAGCATCTTGCTGCAGAGGTGTTTTCTTACCCTCTAGTTAAAGGTTATATCAATTGGTTGGTACCATGAGTACAGTGAATGAATAACAACTGTTACAAAGAAATTACGTGTCTCTCTCTCTCCCACTCTCTCTCATTTATTTATTTAAGAAAGATGTTACCAAATTATTACATTATATACCCCTCCATTGTAAAAAAAAAAAAAAGGGGGGGGGGGGGACTTTTTATAGCCTGAAACGTTGATGTATAATCACAAAATGTTGTTCTCATAATAAACTAGATTAAGGAATATAACTTTTTCTTTTACTTTTATCTCACAGTAAGATATTCCCATAGGTGTTGCTACCCTCATTTCTTTTATTGCTCTGAGGCTACAAACCTTTATTGGTATATTCTGTTCCTACATTCTTTTTATTTTTCATGATATATATATATATATATATATATATATATATATATATATATCTATATACATATATATATATATATATATATATATACACAATTAGGGACTGCGCCTGGGTGTAGTATGACAGCAAAAAATAGAGAAAATACAAAATAAAAACCTATAAAGCAATAATACTTTCTTACTGTAAAATCAATGACACTAAATGAAATGTGCATGAATAGTTACACTGCTGCGGACCCACTCAAATACAAACTATATAATTAGTCCTTTGAAGTCCAAATAAGTCCAATACAAGAGAAACAAAAGGCACTATTAGGATAAGGGCAGCTTCTTTAAAGGGCACAACGACCTCCCTCTCCACCTGCATAGAAAATAGAAGAAAAAAGCGCCCAATCCTAGTGCATTACTGTGCAAAAAGATATTTAATTCCCAAAAAAGGCTCATAAAATGAACTCACAAACATAAGAGATAAAAAAGCATGTTATGAGATAATACTCATGCTCCAAAGGCTCAGGAGACGCCGCTGCTCTGCTACACTGCTCCGTGACTCCACTGTATCCGATATGGCCCTCGTGAATCACCGCCCGCAGGAACTCACGACATCAGGCTCTCCACAGATTTCCTTCCCCGGGAACACACCTCCAGATGATTTGGGTTCCCACCGGAACAAGCGGATGACGTCACACGGTAAGTAAGGATGCCGAGCAGGTCTTGGAACGACGCTAGGAGATCCACAGCACACCTAGCCCTACGCGTTTCATCAGCTAAACTGATTTCATCAGGGGATGGACTCTGGGTGTACTAACCACATATATATACCCACGAGTCCAATTAGCTATATTAAACGTTATTAGAAGGTCATGTGCAAACAATTAACACAATAAAATAGTCTAAAACCACATATATCTATAAACATCAAAAGCTATATATAAAAAGCACAAAAATAACAATTATACTTAAATAAAACGTATAATGTGTATACAATACATGACATTATTGACTATCATAAGTTATTCGGTCTCCAAAATTGCAGACCATGATGTATGTATGAATACCTCAAATCAACTGAGTAAACAGTGAAAACCATTAGATGATATTGAAAAATATTAGCTTGAGGAGAACGGACTTGATATTATATAAAAAAATTAAATGAAATGAAATAAAAATGATAATAATAATAAATAAATTTATACATGTTTTACTGTCAAAGTTAGTAATAAATGAGTAATAGATCCTGATCCTGATAAATATATATTTATCTATCTGACATGAAAAATGTGTGTGTGTGTGTGTGTGTGTGTGTGTATATATATATATATATGTGTATGTATGTATGTATGTATGTATATATATATATGTATATATATATATATATATATATAGATAGATAGATAGATAGATACCATCACTGTCCTCTTGGTGCTGGAACAGTGCAGTAAGGGACCTTTCCAGCTCTCAGAGAGTTAATCCCCTAGAATTGCAAGCAGCAGCTGCTGCCTAATTAATCATGCTGGGCAGACAAAGGAAGCTGCCATGCTGAGAGTGATACAGAGAGTGAGAGAGATTGCTGTCCCAGAGAAGGGGATAGAGAAAGTGCTCCCCAGCTAAAGAAGGAAGGTTGGCACAGTTATTTAGGCCCGCTGGACGGTGGTCGCGGAGTCTGCTGGGACTGCCTGGGTCATTAATCCCATGGTGAAGAAGGAAAGGTGAGAGACCGTATTGAAGCAGAGACATCTGCTCCATTGGACTAACAGAGAAACTTTAATGATGTGCTTAAGACTATTCATAAAGTACATGTTTTAAGCTTTTAACCTGTACAGTTGGCCAGCTGTTATTAGAAAGGGCTGAAGCAAAGTTGAGTTATTTGCCCTAAAGGGAATAGGTGTACTTTTTATGTTTTTTTTTTACTTAAAGGGCCGGTGGGTCAGTTGATGTATGATTTAATCCCTGTAAATAAACCCCATATAGAGAAATACAGTGTTTCCTGCCTTAAATTGGGACTAAAAGAGACTGCAATGTGGTGTGGGCATTATATATATATATTTATTTTGGAACACAGCCGAAATAACAAAACTTGTATCAGTGTCCAATTATTTCCGGACCTAACTGTATGTGTGTGTGTGTGTGTAATATATATATATATATATATACACACACACATACAGTTAGGTCCGGAAATAATTGGACACTGATAAAAGTTTTGTTATTTCGGCTGTGTTCCAAAATAAATTAAAGTTACAGTTAAATAATGAATATGGGCTTAAAGTGCAGTCTATCAGCTTTAATTTGTGGGTATTCACATCCACATTGGAGAAAGGGTTTAGGAATTACATCTCTTTAATATGTAGCCCCCTCTTTTTCAAGGGACCAAAAGTAATTGGACAATTGACTCAAAAGCTGTTTCATGGACAGGTGTGGGCTATTCCTTCATTATTTCATCATCAATTAAGCAGGTAAGAGGTCTGGAGTTAATTCCAGGTGTGGCATTCGCATTTGGAAGCTGTTGCTGTGAACCCACAACATGCGGTCAAAGGAGCTCTCAATGCAAGTGAAACAGGGCATCCTTAGGCTGCAAAAAAAAAAGAAAATCCATCAGAGAGATAGCAGGAACATTAGGAGTGGCCAAATCAACAGTTTAGTATTTTCAGAGAAAAAAAGAACGCACTGGTGAGCTCTGCAACACAAAAAGGCCTGGACGTCCACGGAAGACAACAGTGGTAGATGATCGTAGGATCCTTTCCATGGTAAAGAAACACCCCTTCACAACATCCAGCCAAGTGAAGAACACTCTCCAGGATGAAGGCATATCATCATCCAAATCTACCATATAGAGAAGACTTCATGGGAGCAAATACAGAGGGTTCACCACAAGGTGCAAACCATTCATAAGCCTCAAGAATAGAAAGGCCAGATTAGACTTTGCCAAACAATATCTAAAAAAGCCAGCCCAGTTCTTGAACAGCATTTTTGGACAGAAACTAAGATCAACCTGTACCAGAATGATGGGAAGAAAAAAGTATGGAGAAGGCTTGGAATGCCTCATGATCCGAAGCATACCACATCATCTGTAAAACACGGTGGAGGCAGTGTGATGGCATGGGCATGCATGGCTTACAATGGCACTGGGTTACTAGTGTTTATTGATGATGTGACAGAAGACAGAAGCAGCCGGATGAATTCTGACGTGTATAGAGATATATTGTCTGCTCAGATTCAGCCAATTTCAGCGAAGTTGATTGGACGGCGCTTCACTTTACAGATGGACAATGACACAAAACATACTGCGAAAGCAACCCAGGAGTTTTTTTAAGGCAAAGAAGTGGAATATTCTGCAATGGCCGAGTCAATCACCTGATCTCAACCCGATCGAGCATGCATTTCACTTGCTGAAGACAAAACTTAAGGCAGAAAGACCCAAGAACAAACAACAACTGAAGACAGGTGCAGTAAAGCCTGGCAAAGCATCACAAAGGAGGAAACCCAGCATTTGGTGATGTCCATGCGTTCCAGACTTCAAGCAGTCATTGCCTGCAAAGGATTCTCGACAAAGTATTAAAAATGAACATTTTATTTATGATTGTTTTAATTTGGCCAATTACATTTGAGCCCCTGAAATAAGTGGACTGTGTATGAAAATGGTTGCAATTCCTAAACGTTTCATACTATATCTTTGTTCAACCCCTTGAATTAAAGCAGAAAGTCTGCACTTCTATTGAATCTCGGTTATTTCATTTCAAATCCATTGTGGTGGCGTACAGAGCCAAAATTATGAAAATTGTGCTACTGTCTAATTATTTCCGGACCTAACTGTATATATATTTATATAATATTATATTACGTTACCAATGGTAAAACACAGCAAAATGTGGATCACTGTGATTAGTTAGAATTATTTTAACCCTTTGGGTACACCAAGATGTAGCCACTACATCATGAGGTCTGACACTCAAGGGACCTCATAACCTAGTGGCTATTTCATGTCGGTTATTTTTGTGTGCTCGTTTTCCAAGGGAGATTGCGTTTGCGCCGAACGCAATCAGACATGCGGGAAATGGAAGAGGAGTACTCCTCTTCCGTTTCTGGATTAAGTGACACCGCAATCGCTCCTAGGTCATGATTTGTCGGAGGGGCTGTTGCACTCTGGTGCCTTGGCCCCTCAGGCAATCAAAGGGCTAAGAAAAACGAATCAATGGATGGCGCTCTAACACACTCCCATAATAACCCAGTGAAGGTGATAACATATATTCTAATATAACGTGATTTACACCTATATTGCAGTGAAAAGTGATAATATAAGTGTATAATAAAGAGGTAAAAACCTCCACTCAACCCTTAAAGACTGTTCCAAAAGGTCTTGCTAAACGATTATCTCCAAACTTAAGGGAAGCGGTGGTAGATACCATATAAAAAGAAGAAAATCACATAAGTGAAATAAATGCAAACAAGTGGGAAACAAATCCCAGAATGACTACTCACAATGGAGCAGATAAATAAAGCAGTATCCCAAATCGGTGGCAATGCTGTCTCTGCTTTGGATGGATGTCAAGTGGTGTCAGTGCATCTCAGGAAAAGATAAACAGACCATAATCCAGGGAAAAGTGTAACAAAAAATGATTTATGTAACGTAACCATAAGATTCAAGACTTATATTAAATCAATGTTAAAAATGCATTTGAGAGACAGTGTCTTAAGGTAACTGGTGAGTTGCGATCTCACGCTCCTACGCTCCTATTCAGCAGCTTGCATCTGCATAATGTACGTCACATCCACCCGCGACGGTTCCGGCTTTGCGGCTGTCTGGACACCGGTGGATGACTCGCTCTCAGTCCTGCTCATCTCTGAGCTACAACACCCTACGCGTTTCGCTGTTCTGGTTCCTGAGGAAGCTATCGTGATTTTCTTTCTTTTTATATGGTATCTACCACCACTCTCATTACGTTTGGAGATAACAAAAGGACTAAGTATGTTTGGATTACTAGAAGAAAAGATTCGAGAGATTCTTGTTTCCAAATATATTCTTGGATTCCGGTTTTTGAAGGTAACACTTTTTGGAAATGTGGTATTTATGCATTCATTTCTTGACACAGCGTTTCTTACAATATATATTTAGAAAGTAATAGTTAATAAAAAGTAGGGTGTACATTTTTTGTTCTAAATGTGGGTAATCATTGTACAATATGTTGTCAAAATGTTTCTTCAGCAATATTGCAGGTTTGCTTTGATATTAATTAAAAAAACACATGTAAATTACATAAAATTTTACTTTTGGATGGGGAGCTAGATAAATTGATACTAAATCCATATTACTGTAAGCCATCATAAGGAAGTGAGATGTTCACATGCTTTAGAACATTAAAGGCTCAGTCTCGATTAGCAACATGTTTTGGAGTTGTAACAACTTCTGTACAGTTTGTTTTGTATAAATATCAATACATTTGTGAGTTGTCACACCCACTATTTTATGTCAATATTGGTCAAAACAAGACACGTACTGAATCAATAATACAATGAAGTGGAAAAAGAGAAAGTAAAAAACAAATGATGTAATAAAGCAGGGCATTATAAATGGGATTATACCCTTAATTGGTGCAGTTTGTCTGACACTCAGGCTTAAATCGTCTGTTTGCTAACATTACAGAGATATCTAAAATAATGCACTGTGGATTTTAATTCAGGGCATGGAGAATTTGAGAGGATTGAGTAACACTTTAAAAGTCAGAGATTTGGTTAAAAAATGCTCTGTGTCCAACTGTAAAATATCACAAGTGATGCGGAGCGATGAGAACTTCGCAAGCCAACACAGCTGCATACTGTTAGTGTGTAAGAGAGGTAATAAGCCTCTAGTGCACTGACTTTTCCCTCCTGTATTCTATTTGAAGGTCAAATTGTGTTTCAAGGAGTTCACCTGCAGTGCTTTGATAGAACCATCTACATTCAGTTGTAAAGGTATTGTTGAATGCTTGGCCATTCGTTCTTCACACCTCTGTGGCCTTTGTTGTATTACAGACCTCTTATTGTATTTATTTTAATGTGATGTTTGCAGCCTAAACACTAGGGATATCCGAACCTGTCTGAATCCGATTCAGTGATTTTCCTGTGTTTATCGGGCCAAATCTAATCCGCACACTGAAATCCGGAGTCGGATTTCTTCCACTTTAGCCCGCTCAAATTATTTAAAAGGGTCAGTCCAGTCAGTCACAGGTTAATGGTTCAGCTACACGTTTTTATTAAGTAAATAATATACAAATGTTTGAGCTATAGTACTACAGCAACAGCAGTTGTAATTAACCCACATTGGGTGTGTCCCTAGAACACAATGGCTTAAATGTGAGGTTTCACCACTATTTATATAATCTCCTACCCCTTTTATAATTCCGCTTGACGGATTCGGATTCAGTTTGCAGGTTCGGATTCCAAATCCTTTGGGCGGATATTCAGTCGGAGGAAATAAAATCCGAATCTGCCTTTTTAAAACTAATCCGTGAAAATCCGCGACTCAGTGGAACTGGCCATTCGACATTGGATTTAGGCGCAAAATTTGCCAATCTTTACTCAACACTTAGAGCAACAATGTAACCCTGGCCCTCTCCCCTTCGCACAATTCTTATCCCTGTTGACCCCCTAGTTCCCAAGATTGTGACCGGTGAAGTTACCAGTATTACTTCCTGGTGTAAAATGCAGTCCAATAGGAAGCTGCCACCAATGGGAATTGGTGGCCATTTTGTTTCCCCTGGAAGTAGAAAGTAAAACTGGTAACTTCACCAGTAATTTTTTCTGTAATTGGGGGCCCCTGTAGCTGGAAATAGTGTGGTTCAGCTCTGGAGGATCTCCCGGTTCCCATCCTGTAAAAAGGAAATACTCTTAACCCTTCAAGTGCCTGAAGTGCTGTGGGGCCAGAGTGCTGTGGTCCATGACCCCTCTGACACTCTAATTCACGTGACTGCTTTCCGAAGTGGTCACACGATTGCTCCGTTGCTGATGAGTTGAAGGGGAGGAGTCATTCCTCTTCAGCCACCAGCTCAGATCACGTCCTGAGATCCATAGGAGCGCAGGACACTATCTCCTCTACGACAGTGGTCATTTTTTTTTTTTTTTTAGGGGCACAGCTAATATATCATGGGCAAGTCCCCATGACTTAGTAGCTATGTCCCAGGGCACTCAAAGGGTTAAATATAAGAAAGTTGCTAAAAACATGTATGACATTTGATGCCAAGGTGAAGCGGATAACAGCACCCAGAGGCTTGCAGATATAATGGCCAAGAAAACCAGCCTCCACTAGAGAAGTACATTTGAATACCCACTTTTACAATGAGGAATTCTGTTTGTTGGTTGTAACCGAAAAACACATGCACTTTAACCAAAAAAAAGCCTGGCTCATCTTGCACTTCCAGTTGAAACCGACAAAAACTGGAGACGAAGTATCGCTTCCGGTGAATTGCAACTCTTGTAGCAGCCCAACCGCAGGTAGGAGACAAAGTTAGCACCAGCGGAGTATGGAAACCAAAATAAAGTTCACCGGTAAATTCCAAATTCAAATATGTATCAATTTTTGTTTTCATTGATATTTACTGATTTTTGCAAAATAAAATAAAAACGCACTTTCTAATAATACAGAAAAACGAAATCCCTAAATATAATTTTGTGCCAAATCACACCTCCTCTAACTTATGTTTTAACTACTCCCCAAATCTTTCACTTAAATGAGCAGCGTTCCATCAACACAAATGGGGCTATTTACTTAGGGGCGGTTTTAGTGTTCGCACCTTCATGCTGCAGCATGCTTATCTGTAACGTACTGTAACACAAGCAGTGTGCTTATCTTTCATTTATGTTTCAATAAACAATTGTAATAATTACCTTTTAATTGTTGCCATGATTGTATGAGGCTAATCTAATGCTTCAAAGAATATTGAACCCCGAACGCCATCTCTGAGGTAACGGGCAAAAAATAAGTGTGATCGTTCATTATGTAACCCTTTTCTGTGTGTGTGTGTGTGTGTGTTTTTTTTAATTGCTTTGGCAGGGCACAACTGTAGACACTGCCCTAAACGCACCCCTTTCTCACAATGGAAATACCTTGATGATGCTAGGAGTGCTACCTTGATGATGCTAGGAGTGCTACCTTGATGATGCTAGGAGTGCTACCTTGATGATGCTAGGAGTGCTACCTTGATGATGCTAGGAGTGCTACCTTGATGATGCTAGGAGTGCTACCTTGATGATGCTAGGAGTGCTACCTTGATGATGCTAGGAGTGCTACCTTGCGCACTGCAACCAAATGCAGTGGTCAGTGCATTAGAAGCGGCTTCACAAATGCCGATCGGCGACCGCACAAGGTACTCTACACCAGGGGTGGCCAACTCCAGACCTCAAGAGCCATTAACAGGCCAGGTATTGGGGATATCCCTGCTTCAGCACAGCTGGCTCAGTCATTCTGATTGAGCCAACTGTGCTGAAGCAGGGCTATCCTTAAAACCTGACCTGTTGGTGGCCCTTCAGGACTGGAGTTCGCAACCCCTGGTGTAGGATTTGTAGACCGTTTTCTGGCATTTTGCTCTTTTTTCCCCCTCTTGTAATTTGTAAATAGCCCCCTTTGCATCTTCACACACTGATTATAACATTCAGCAACCTACAATTAACATTCTTAACGTCAATTTAACAGAAAAATCCCAATTTGCAACAAGCATGTCCATAGGAAATTGAAAAAACACCAATGATCACTTTCACTGAAGTGTCAGACGCCATTATGAGAAATGCTACTATCAAGAGTTAAAGTCTGTGTAATGATATGCTTTAAAAAAAAAAAAACTTTGGCGTTGATATGTTTTGTTGAAAGTTTAGTGTCAGCCGACTGATCTTACTGAAACGTGGCAGCTCTTCAATCCAAGAAATCAAATTTGTTAGCCAACAGAGTATTTTGAACTTGTAAGTTAAGATGAACTTGATCTGTTGCATAATGTTGCTCTGTATCTGTAATTGTCAGATAGCAGTCCATACGCGAACGAAAAGCCGTTTACCTTTACAAAAAAAAAATACACTTGAAATAAATAAAATAACTGCTGCAGGTGGCTTGCTGCCATGCAGAGTATTTATATCCCCCTTCAGTCTCCAGCACCTAAAGTATGAGGCAATGGATTTCAATGATGCTACTGGAAAGTAAGATACTTTAATTTATATCCTCATAGGGTTAAATTCTGTATAGTCCATCGCAGTCAGGTCACTTTTTGCCAATAAGCCTCATTAAAATCTTTGGGAACCCTTCTTTATGTACATGCATAGACGGCGTTTCTATAAAACAAATAAAACAGTGATGTCAAGTGTAATACTTGTTTGCATAATTAAACTTGCCATCCATTGGTTTCATACTAAGCAGTATAATATAATGTATACATTTAAAGTTAAATATGATTTACAAACTAGCTGCACCCGCCGTAACATAGGCCGATCTAGGAGATCTGAAAGGTTATTAATTAAACATGACTCTTTGTTTTCACCCGTCCATGTAATGCCTTGCTGTCTCTTGGCCCCTCTTCCCCACCTTACTCTCTCCTCCATGTCCTGATCCTCTTTAGACTCTATTCTTCCCACTCTTTGCACTCCCTGCCTTACTGTGTCTGCTCCTCTCTGTGCACACTGCACTCCCTACCCATCTTATCTGTCTCCTCCTCTCCTTGCTGTGCCTCCTCCCCTCCACTGTCTTTGCATTCCCTATGCCTGATGCGCACACTGCTGTCCATTCTCTCCTCCTTGTCATCATTGTCTCCTCCTTCTCTCCTTGCTCTTTTCCCCTCCCTTCACCAACATCCCTGATCCTCTTTGCCCTCTCTCCTCCCGTCTTTGCAATCCCTACCGTACTCTCTACTTCTCTTTTGTGCACACTACACTCCCTCCTCTCCTATTCATCTGTCACCTCCTCTGGTGAGGCTGACCATGCATGAGCAGCTGGGAACTTTCCGGACGCGCATGTGCAATGGGCGCTTGCCTGCTGCACATGTCTGATCGCCGCTTGCCAGCCGTCGTGCGCATGCGTGATTGCCAATTGCCGGCCATGCATGTGTGATCGACACTTTCCAGCCGCCGGCCACGCATGTGCATGATCACGCATGCGCACGATCACACATGCGCGGCCGGCAACCACCGGGAAAAAAAGTTGAATTTTTTTAAAAAAAAGTTGGAACACGGGACAAAGTCCAAAAGAACAGACCTATCCTGGCAAACCGGGATGTCTGGTCACCCTATTTATTACCCTACCTTGATGTTTAGTGAATCTTCCCCATAACTATTGAATTATTTTTCGCCTTTGCTGCAGCGGGCATTCAATATGCAATATAGAATTTAATCTTGCTTTCCACGTGTAAATGTTGCTACCAATTAAATTACAGTATGCATAATCCAGTACTTTAAGCAGAGTAATATCAAGCAAAAACTCCTCACTTACATGACAAGCGTAGCATCAGTATTTAAAATACAAATTTGATTCAGTACATTACATTCCCAAATGTAGTTGTACAAAACTAGCAATGTATAAGTTCTGATGTGAGTAAGACTGTACAGCTCCATTCCATCTCTCCACAAACCACTAAAGAATCACTCAATGGCCCTGATATCATTTCATAAAATACATCTTTGGTGATTTCTTCTCTTTCATGTAGCACTGCAGAACAATAAGAAGACACAATTATTAGCAGGTTATTTTTTTTTTAAATTATTATTAGCAGCAGTGACACATCTTATTTTATGAGTCTAGGCAAGTACACCTTGTATTGTTTTTTACGCTGCAATCATTTAAAACATATTCTAGCATGGACACGTATGGAAAAAAGTAATGGTAATGATGTGTAACCATTTTCAGATGGGTTTATAATGTCGAATATGACACAGATTGGTCTATTTAGAGTAAATATGTTTTTTATTTTAACAAAAGGTCATGGTTTTGACAGAAAAAAATATCCACTTGTTTTGCAATCTCTTCTTAAAATGTAAAAAAAAAAAAATGTATATATTACTCAAGACAAAAAGCCTCAGTGCCACATCCAATATGACAAATTATATAATTAAATACGTATCTGTTTTTCTTTTCATAAGTAAGGGTCATTTAGTTCAATTCTTTGGCCAAAGCATGTTAAGCTTGCAAACCACATCATGGTATCCCCTCTTTGCAAGTCCTAACACTACTGTGGTTGTGGTATACGAAATGGTGCTCACAGAAATCACATGTGGCTCTATGAAAGAAAAAATCTTTTTCTCTGCATGTCATATGAGTTTTCTCAAGTTCCTGGATGTTTAATGGGTGTCCAATGTGCAATATGTATAGTATAACACATGGAAGGGTCTGTGTCTAGTGGTGTCCACTTGACCACCCACAAAGAACAACACAGTGATATGTTCCCAATCCAGTGTAACAAAATAGAGTTCATATAGTGACATGCAATACTGACAGTTGAATCTGTTACCTGTCAGTTTGTTGCATCATTCCAAGGCACCCAGGGCGTGCAGTCTGTAGAAGAGGAGATCCAGAATCTGCAGAGAGATGCAGAGCACAGCAGGGAATAGCCAAAAATCGGGCAAAAATGAGTGAATAAAAATCCAGAGCAACTATAGTATGGAGATCAATTTATTGCAAGCTCAAGAAAGATGGTGAAGCTAGATGAAACGCACCTACGCGTTTCGTGCCTGGTCACTCTATCAAGTGATAAAGTGATTTTTATTCACAAATTTTTGACCGATTTTTGGCTATTTCCTGGTGTGCTCTGCATCTCTCTACAGCTTCTAACACTACTGAACCTGCAAAAATCTCTCCTAACCTCTCTAATGGAGGGAGAACTGTCTTAATGGTCATTCACAGGTGCAGAACAAGAACTGCCATTTAAAAGGTGGGATGAGTGAGCTTAAAATCAGGGAGGAGGAGTCACAAACATCCAAACTTTTTAACAATCAAAATTTACAAACACACAGCCCCTGTTCTGAGCTTAATGTCTTATGGACCTGACATAACTCATTTCAATTTGAAGATTAAGAAGATAATTTTTCCATCATTTACATACCAATTAGAGTTACATACATTACATGGATTTGCCAACATTTCCTATGGAAGGTTATTGAGAAAGACGTGGCAACCCAACTGGAAAGCCGTCTATCAAGCCATGAAATTTATGACCCATTCCTGTTAGGATTCAGAAGACGGCATAGCTCTGGTTCTTGTGCTAAAAGATCTCCTGATGGCGAGAGACCAAGGTGCATTCAATCTGAACCCCTTCAGTTTACATCTGCGTCACCCCAAAGGTGGACAGATGTCTGATGGGGTTCCCCAAGAGCTGCTCTCTCTGCAAAGAACCAGCGTGCTAAGGGTTAATAGCTGCGTTTGTTCATTACTGCTGTATTTTGTCAGCCCCACCCAGTGGAATGTTAATGACCCACGAGGACAAAGGACTTTGAATGCAGATGTGATTTCAATCTGAATCCCTTCAGTCTACATCTGCGTCGCCCCAAAGGCAGACAGCCGTTGGTGCAGCCGAAGGGTAGCCAAAGGATTTGAGCCGTTTGCTGTCATTCGTTGATGTTTGGTGATGTTAAAGCTGCTCTAGTTTCAATCTGAAACTCACCAGCCCTTTTATCCCCTATACCCAATTTTCCAACTCCAACTGTCCATTTTCCATGAAATGTCTGTGAATTGACTGTATAACCTCCTGTTCATTTAATGTAACCATATTGTTACCATTATTCTTATAACTCTGTGCCCAGGACATATATGAAAACTAGAGGTAACTCTCAATGTATTACTTTCTGGTAAAACATTTTATAAATAAATAAGGTGACAGTTCAATCTTAGTACTCCTTGACCTCTGCGGCATTTGATACTGTGGACCATAGAATCTTAATGCAATGCCTGAAGGATTTCTGTGGACTGAGTGGCACAATCCTCAGCTGATTCAGATCTTTTCTCACTGGCAGGTCACAAAAAGAATCTTTGCACCTTTGCCCCTGTCACGTGAAATGCCACAGAGTTCTTTCCTATCTTCTATGTTTTTGCAGTTTACATAATGCCACTGGGTGACATAATCAGACAGCATGGCCTGGGTTATCACTGCTATGCAGATGATACTGAACTCTACTTGTCCTTTGCACCAGGCGCTAAGGACCCATTATCAGTCTTCAATAGATGTTTATCTGAACTTCTAGAGTGGATTAGTGGCAGTTACTTGAGGTTTAATTCTGATAAGACAGAAGTGCTCGTGGTGGATGCTCAACATCAGAAGACAACAAGACTTCAGCTAGGTCATCATACTGGCCTTAAGCTCGGGGGCTTGCAGCTGCTAAACTCTGTCTGTGTGCAGAATCTTGGTGCTGTCCTTGACTTTGACTTGACCCATAAACATCAGGTGTCAGCTGTTGTCACGGGAGACCAGAACTTTTAACACCAAAATTACCCGGATCCTTTGATTGAGCAAAGCAAGAGATAAAATAAATTGTCATTTATTTACACAATGAACATACACAGCTTGATTTACAAAATATTACGAAAATACACTTACTGTGACGGGGTGAACAAAAAATTCTACTTCCAGAACGAAATCTTTAGAAATAGAGTCTCTGAGCACAATCTCCCAGGAGCGGGGATAGTGCATACGCAAAGCCGCAAAAACAGTCTTTGGCTAGTGGAGCCGCTCGCAACCACTTTTTCTCCGCCGGGACTGCTCGCTTCGTTCTACCCTTGTAGAATTGGTTTGGAAGTCCTTAGTTCTTATGAACTCTTGAAGCTGGATCCAAATCTTGGTTACGATGTTACAATTTTGTACCGCACGATGAATCTAACCTCCCGATCGGCTGCAGGGATCTTTAAACAGTACAAACCCCTATCTCTTTGCTCTGCAGCCAATCGCTGCATGGGAACTGAATATCCCGCCTATCCCCAAGTCTTGCCAGTAATGCCCAGCACCGGGCAGGGGCTTCATAGTATGCTAAGGGCATGCGCAAACTTCGCACCTTCGCCGCTTAGCATACCAAACCAAGCTCCATTCCCGGGCGCCAGGTAGACTACTCCCCTCGGACATCTGGACATCTGCTAGGCTGCCAGTACTTATTTTTCTTCTGCCCCGCTTAACACCTTTAATGGTCGGAACCTTTTAACTCCGGACTTTTCCAGACATGCTGGAACCATGCCAGCGTGATACCTTACAAGTCTGGGGCTAAATTATGCATGACACTCACAGGAATTCCTTGCTATGCATCCGTAAATTATGGTACTTATAATTGAGTGTTTCCCCTGTTCCGGCTGCCTGAATTAAAACCCCCTCCCTCCTATAATGTCAGTACAATTAAAAGAGGGGGATTTTCATCCATCAATTTTTATAAAAATTAATAAAAACTAGGGCATACTGTAATCTTTTTCCTGGTTTTACCCCAGCAGCACTCACGGCAAAATTCAGCGCTCTAGCACGTTCCCAGCCAAAGTTCGCTATACGGTATGCTGCAAGCTGCTGCGTTTTAAAACCGTTTATACATTGCGCGGTTACAGGGAAACCTGGACACAATAACACATACATTTTAACTCATGATATTGATATCGTCCCGTTATTCCTAACGGGACACACACAGACATTTGTAATACATTTACAGTGTTGCAGCCACTATTGGGGCGCAGAGCTAGCACTCTATAATTCCCCAATATGTCACAGGGGCACCCAGCCGGGCATAATACCTTTATTTATTGGCCTGGGATCCCCTCACCGTCACAGCCGTGGCCACATTTTCATTTTTCTACCTAAAGAACATAGCCAGGATTAAGCACTTCATCCCCCAGAGGATCTTACGGCGCTTTTCCATGCCTTTTGTGTCTTCACGATTGGACTACGGCAATGCACTCTACATGCATCTGGGAAAAAGAGCTGTGACGCCTGCAGGTGGTGCAATACTGCAGCCAGGTTGTTGACTAACCGGACCCGTGCGTTCCACATGACACCTGTTCTCCGTTCTCTGCACTAGCTGCCTGTAAAATGGCGAATGTATTTCAAGACTTGCTTGCTGACATTCAAAGCACTACATGACCAGAGCCCCAGCTATCTGAAAGAGCTTGTAATCCGCTACACTCCCATTTGCTCACTTCTATCTGCAGATGAAGGACTCTTAACAGTTCCCAGAATCTCCTTGACTTCCTTTGTGAGCCGAGATTTTAGCCACGCTGCTCCCACTCTCTGGAACAATCTACCTCGTACAGTTCGTGAGGCCCCTTCTCTGGAAATCTATAAAAACAGGTTCAAGACGTACCTGTTTACCCAGGTATTTAATTAATGAGCCACACCCTGTCCGGAATTTAATAGCTACAGTACCGTCCCATCCTGTATTGTATCTTTCCTTGTATTTGGTCTCATTTATAACATTAAATGTTTTTTTCTTTTACTCTTTTTGTAACTGTGAAGTGCTTTGGATCCCATTGGGGAAAAAAGCGATATATAAATAATGTTATTATTATTAACATTTAACTTTTTGACAAAGTACTGCATATCAGTCCCATTGAGAACACAATATAAACATGAAAACATGTTCTTAATATCCTATAAACTTAGTTTTTCTATTTGCATCATTTTACACACATTGTTACATACTAATGTGAAAGAAAGCAGAGGCAATTTACGAACTAAAATACAATATGTCCTCTTTTTCAGATTTGTATAGGAATGCTGTCATGTTCTTTTCTTTTTTTTACTAGTTTAAAGTTAACAGTACAGGAAAATGTTTTGCAGCAAATCACACACACACACACACACACACACACACACACACACACACACACACACACACACACACACACACACACACACACACACACACACACACACACACACACACACACACACACACACACACACTTTTAATTGGAATGTAAACTAAGTTGATGCCACTTTTTACTACCAATACACACCCCTTAATGATTTCATCATTAGCCTTCTCTCAGCCAGTAAAAAGAGTAATATATTGCATTTTTACTATAAATCCTAAGCCTCTTGACATATATTCTTTCCTCTATTTCTTGCTCATCAAAGCGTGCGCAGTGTACAGTGTATCTCCATTGTGTTATTTCATTCACTGAAACACATTTCTCTCCCTTCACATTGTCTTCCCCTACTCCATGCAAAAATAAAAAAATATCAAAACACACATACCAGAAGATATAAGTCACAAACATAAAGTCACCCCCCAAAATAATAGGAGAACTGAAATGTGTGGGGGAAAAAAAACCTGACTGATAATAGTCCATACTCAATGTATAACAACAATAAGTTATCAAAGGATCTGTGAAGAAGCTATTATGGCGAAACATGTGTAGAGTGTGAGCTGCTGCGGACCCCAAGACGTTGTGATGTGCACTATCCGTTACTGCTCACCATAGGAACTGAACTATCTCAGGCTCCGCTCATTTTCGGTTTGGGACCACAGGAAGATACCAGATTTCCGATTTAATATAGTACCTTAGATGGGGGATAAGTATTCAAAACCCCTTTTCTTTAGTCCCTCTTGTGCTTTGAAGGACTTTGTATGATACTCTGACGACAAGACCCTTTCTAAGGAACCCACTGGGACATTATTTAACCTTAACTGAGCGGATCCTTTGATAACTTATTGTTATACATTGAGTATGGACTATTATCACTCAGCTCTTTTTTCCCCCAAACATTCTAGTTCTCCTATTATTTTTGGGGGGTGACTTCATGTTTGTGACTGATATCTTCTGGTGTGTGTTTAGCTTGTGATATTTAGTCCTTAGTTATAAATTGTGTGTCGTTTAGGTCATATTCATATTGATGACCGTCCGGTCTTGATGATTCAGGGTACTTGTTTCCCTGAGTTTCATCTCATACCTCTAGCTGTATTCTTGTAATATTAGCGTGTAGGTTTAGACCCATGTCCTTGCAGTGTATGGTTTGCACTTACTTTGTCTATTTTGGGGTACCGCCTTATTGGTTTTATATGTTTTATGTTGTTATAATTGAATATATTAAAGTGAATATTTTTCACGGATATTCTGAGTGTTCAATTTGAGACTTCTTGTTCCTTTTTTTGTGATAGGATTATATATATATATATATATATATATATATGCAAATATAGCTGTATGCTCATCTGCATGTCTTAGGCAGGTCTGCAACCCCACCTTTCCCCATTATCACCCAGCATACAGCACTTCCACTGCAGCAAGGGATTCTGGGAAATGACATGCAAATGAGCACACAGTGTCACTTTTTGCCTCAATAACTTTTTTTAACATGGTTCCCTATAGGCTTAAGCTTGCTGCATACATATATACATATATATATATATATATATACACATTATATATATATATATATATATATATAATCAGTTGGATGTTCCTACATTATTGGGGGTTGCTGTTGCCCCACTGGTAGTGCACCATGTTTCTAATGTGAAGACCGATGGGAGTACTTTCATTCCGTGCTCTTTATATACAGTCATGGGCGTCCGCAGGGGGGGGCAAAGTGGGGGAGCTTGCCCCCCCTGGATCCGGGGCCGCAAACAGGGGGGGCACGGGGAGCACAGGGGGGACAAAGGGTACTGCTTCCCGGGCCCCGTGGGTCAGGCCGGGCCCCCTGCGCGGCCAAGCAACAGTTAATTAAATAAATTTAAAAAAAAAAAGTTTAAAAAAATGGCGCCGATTCCCCGCGGTCCCAAAGTGGGACGGAGGGGGAAGTACAAGCCAAGCTCCTCTGCGGCCCGCTCCCCCTCCCGCTCCCAACGTGGGATGGAGGGGGAAGTACCATCTCCGCTGCAGCCCGCTCCCCCTCCCGCTCCCAACGTGGGATGGAGGGGGAAGTACCAGCTCCGCTGCGGCCCGCCCCCCCTCCCGCTCCCAACGTGGGATGGAGGGGAAGTACCAGCTCCGCTGCGGCCCGCTTCCCCCCCTTGGCCAGCTTCCCGCGCACCCACCTCCCACGTGCCCCCGGCCCACCTCCCGTGGCCTTGCCCCCCCCCCCGAGCCCACCTCCCGTACCCCCCCCCAAGCCCTCCTCCCGCGCCCCCTCCCCAAACCCACCTCCCGTCCCTGGCAGCTGCCACGGGGATATCGGGGGCAGAAGGGGATATCGGGGGCAGGAGGGGGAAGCGTCCGGCGACAAGCTGCACCCACCCGGTCAAGGTAAGTCACCCCACCCATTCACTGTCACCCACTGTCACTGTCATCCACTGTCACCGTGTTACGCCGGTGCTGCCCGCAGACCAGACCTGTGCTGAGGTGGGACGTAGGGATACACGCACCCGCAGCAAAGGGAGCGTGTCCGGAGTGTGGTGTTATTGTTGCCAGGCCAGGTATAGTAGTGAAGACAATACTTGCCGGTACCGGTAGTAGAGAAGGAGTAGTTATTGCCGTTGCCAAGGTCAGGGATGCCAGAAGTCACGAAGTCCAAGTAGAGCCAAAGTCGAGAGCCAGAGGGGGTAGTCGTCCAATCCGCGTCAATACCTGAGGAGTCACTGAGAGAATAGTCAA
This sequence comes from Ascaphus truei, assembly GCF_040206685.1. Lineage (NCBI taxonomy): Eukaryota > Metazoa > Chordata > Amphibia > Anura > Ascaphidae > Ascaphus > Ascaphus truei. The sequence goes on along the minus strand of NC_134484.1, from coordinate 422,567,349 downwards.
ATGCTTCCATACAGAACTATGTCGAGCGATGAGTGATGGGAAGCACAGGCATAATAAAGCTGGGCAGGCCAATGGGAAAAGGGGGCAGGCCTGGAGGACTGCAAGGAGTCCTCCCTGATAGGAGAGAGGTGTTACAGCCCAGCTGAGTGTAATCATTGCTTTGCATTGAACTGTGTGATGCTTGGGGGCGACGCCTCACTGCAGAAGCAGAGGTTAAAAGTGCTCTGTTAGGCGTGTGCTCTGTAAGCTGAGAATGCATGCACATAACGTCTGAGGCTGGCGTGCGTGTAGGAGGGCGTGGACGCGCCCGGCGCTGAGTAGAGGAATCGCCGAGGGGAGTGATCCCGCGACGGCGGCAGGGGCGAGGAGCCGTGGAGGCCGGTAAGGCAGGCTTGTTTTGTGTGTGCAGGGACTCCCTGCGGAGAGGGAGTGCTTTGTGTGGGAAGCGAGGAGAACGCTGATTCCTGACACACCGTTACCCACTGTCACCATTACCCACTGTCAACGTCAACCACTGTCACTGTCACCCACCCACTCACTGACTGTCACTCACCAAGTCACTGTCACCCACCCACTGTCAAGTCACTGTCCCACCCAGTCACTGTCTCCCACCCACCCAGTCACTGTCTTCCACCCACCGTCTCCCACCCACCCAGTCACTGTCTCCCACCCACCCACCCAGTCACTGTCTCCCACCCACCCACCCAGTCACTGTCTCCCACCCACCCACCCAGTCACTGTCTAACCCACTGTCAAAGTCACTCACCCACCCAGTCACTGTCTCCCAGCCACCCACCCAGTCACTGTCTCCGACCCACCCACCCAGTCACTGTCTCCGACCCACCCAGTCACTGTCTCCCACCCACCCAGTCACTGTCTCCCACCCACCCAGTCACTGTCACCCACCCAGTCACTGTCACCCAGTCACTCTCTCCCACCGTCATTCACCCACCCACATTCAACATTCACCCACCCACCCACTGTCATTCACCCACTGTCATTCACCCATCCACCCACTCACTCACTGTCATTCACCCACCCACCCACCATCATTCATCCACCCACCCACCATCATTCATCCACCCACCGTCATTATCCCACCCACCGTCATTCAACCGTCATTCACCCACCCACTGTCATTCACCCACCCACCCACTGTCATTCACCCACCCACTGTCATTCACCCACTCACCTACTGTCATTCTACTGTCATTCACCCACTCACCCACCCAGGCAGGCAGACACATGTCTTTTGTTGAAAATATAAAAATAAACAGGTTGCATTGTAATGTTTTATTCTGTAGTACAATAAGAAAACAGTTAAGTAAAAGTTGCGCTCTAAAAGATATTTTTTCGTGGTAGGTGCGCTATGGGTTCAGGGGGGGGCGCTATGGGTTCGGGGGGGGCCTGCTCCTTTCATTTGTCCTGGGCCCCATGATTTCTGTTGGCGGCTCTGCCTGGATCACTCGCAGTCCTGGGCTGTTTTTGGCATTTATGGCGCTGTACAGTACGTTTGCGGCGCTATAAACGCCAAAAACAGACTCTGGGTGGACCGGGACGGAGGTGGGTGGACCGGGACGGAGGTGGGTGGACCGGGACGGAGGTGGGTGGGTGCCCCTGGCGCCGCGGCAGGCAGCTAGTGGTAGGCTAGCCTATGCTGCTACGCAGGAGGAAGCGCAGCGCACTGTCATTGGTAGCATTCGGGAGTGATGCGGCTCTCATTGGTAACACTACCTACCAATGAAAGCCGTCTCACTCCCAAGTCGGGACCAATCTGTGCCGCAGCCGGGACCGCCATTGCGCTGTGGTTATAAATTATGCCCCCCCCCCCCCGAAAAAATTTCTGCGGACGCCCATGTATACAGTGTATGTATGTATGTATATATAAATATACATATATATGTGTGTGTGTGTGTGTGTGTGTGTGTGTGTGTGTGTGTATGTGTATATATATATATATATATATATATATATATATATATATATATATATATATATATATATATATAAAATGAGGGATACGCCTCTATTTTCAAAATTTGAATTCAGGAATTTCTCAGATAGCAGATTTCTTTTTATATTTTAAGTTTTAAAATTGTAATGTACAGTAATACACCTGCTGTATTCATCTGCCAGGAGAAGGGATTAAGCTTCTGCTATTAATGCCACTGTCATTCAAAGAAAATACATTAAAACAAAAAGTCTAATGGATGTGGGATTATTTGGCGAGCTTTACACCATTCTTAAAATGGGAATAATTGTGATGTAGCGTACATTTTTTCCATAAGTTTCCCTGAAGAATTCAGAAAAAAATCTTTGGTTCAGTCTATGGAATTTATCTCCACTTCCCCTTCTATATATAGACTCACGCACTGAAAGGCACATGGCTAACTGTGCAGGAGAAGGGTCTGCCAGCTTTTTGAGACAGTGAGAAACCTTCTCTTGGAAAATTGGGAATGCTGATTTATTGCTCAGTTTTATTGATCTGGAGGGGCAGATTACTTGGGCTTGAACAGAACAATTACAGTGTTAAAAAATAATACAGTGCCAATTATATAAAAAAAGAAGTGTGGAATTGATGTTTTTATTGGGAATTTGGGTGGACTATTCATGTACAAATTATTTCTTGGACTGCTTGACACATCAGTGTTTCTATTCAACTTCCTCAGGTGTCAGAGAGCACTTGGGCCCATATTTCCTTCTCATTGCTACAGTTTGCCATAAAACACATTCCAGCACCTGAACGAGACACAAGGTGTCTTCCCCACCAGGTGTCTTATTGCATACTCTACTAGCACCGCTTGTAAAATATGGGCCTTAGTCCGTATTTACCAAGTGGCCCTACTCCATAAGATACCTGACAGATACTTTAATGGCCTATTCAAGTGAATTGGGTTATGATAAATGTGAAGGTAGTGCATGCTGAAATATTTGGTAGGGGTTATGTTTCGGGGGAATCCCTCCTATTTATTAGTGAGGCAATGCCTCCAAAAATATAAGACACACTTACAAAAAACTACAACACTGTTATTTATTTTCTGTCATTTATTTCTAGAACTCCTATACACTAGTCAGGAAAGACGTGTACTTCATTTGGAGGAAATCATTTTGTTATTCCCTAAATCCTAATAAATAGAATCAGTTATCACTTTAAGTTTAAGCGTTCCTGTTCAGAAAATAAAATAGGCTTCCTGCAACGGTGACTACGTTTATAAAAACAAAAAGAGAGAATATCATATACTGTATATAACAAGAGACAGGGGTGCCCAATGCTACATCCCATTGACAAAACATATATAGTAAAAAGTATAAAGTTAAATACTTCAATAATAATATTAAATACTTGGTTATTTAGTTAGGCCAAAGCGTCATAAGCCTGCATACCAAGCCAAGGTATAACCAAATGAATGCAGGTCCTACACTACACTGTGAACCTTTACCTCTGTACGAGGGGAAGAACCATTTGGTTATACCTTGGGAGGTCTTTACATTTTGCTGCAGGAACAGGACCTATAATGGTTCTTCCCCTCTTTACATTTTTGTATTTGGGCATGTCTTGGCTTTACTCCTGGCATTTACACTGTGTGTGTGTGTGTGTGTGTGTGTGTGTGTGTGTGTGTGTGTGTGTGTGTGTGTGTGTGTGTGTGTGTGTGTGTGTGTGTGTGGTGGTGATGATTGTTCATTGCATTGTTTGATTGTGGCTTGATACCGTTTTTGATGATGCTTTTAGATTTTTTTTAAAGTAAACATAAAATTAGTACAAATTATGCTCCGGGTCACCGCGGGGTTTCTGTGTTCTCCGCCACATCACATCTCCCTGTCCCACTTGGATGACAATCACAATACCATGGAACATCACGCTGGGGAGATATTTTCCAGCAGCTATCTTATCCACTTGGCAGGAAGATACAGAAGTAGCTTGCTCAAGAACGTTGGCTTGTGCATTTGCTTTGAAGTCTCCCGTTTCTGGATTAAATTTGCCCTTAAAGCTACAGTTTCTCCAAAAAAATAGTTGGGGAGAATTTGTTACTTGTAATGATGAATCAATATGAGAGCTGTACGGAGTCATTTTGCATAGATATACTGTTCCAGACCTCATGCCGTCTCTCTCACATTGCCCATTAAAAGGGGGTAAAACCGGAAACAAAATAGGAGCTAAAGATCTATAGGTGCTATTCACTAAAGGTCAGTAAATGAAAATAATTGGTGTTAACAGTATTTAACGCCAATTTTAATTATTGTCCTATTCAATAAAGCCACATCACTAGCGTTAAATAAGCGATAAAGGGATTTTAACCGCGGAAGTATGTGTGCATTACCTTTAATAGTCCTGTATGCAAATAAGCATGCAAATAAGGATTTAACGGCTAATTACCTATTCAAATGCTATTCACTAAACTCCGATACCTGGCGATATCAGGCTACAGACGAAATATAATGCTAATTGTTATCCCCTAGGCTGGCATAAGGCCTATCTTGCATATGTATATAATTGGCAATATAAGACTAGGCTACCAATAATAGGTAATAAAAATACATAATATTATTAATAATAAAGAACATATTAATACATTAACCTCTTAGAAGCCCAAGTGGCCAGCTAGTCATGATCAACCCATTAATAGCTGGCCACCATGGCTGCTAAAGGCGTAATATTCAAACGCTCTTTCTATTTCATTTGTAGGTTGTGTATGTTATATATTAACCCTACTGGTGCTAGAAGGCATTCATTTGCAATGGATTGGTAGCCTCAGACATCAAAGGGATGAAATCATTTTCTGCCATAGGGTTTTGTAAAAAAAAATCCTGTAACATACCTCTGTTATAGCAAAGTGTGATAACGTCCCTCCCCCAATTGCATCGTTAGACAATTCAGTCTACAGTACTACCAACCAATGACAAGATTTTTACAAAGAAACTCTCTAATCGACTAGAACACGCCATGGACTTTGCCTAGAGAATAAGCGGGATTACACAATGGATCCAACACAATAGACCACATCCAAGTTGTACAAGGACCATACTCCATCCTGAGTCATATTTTGTCCAAAATTAGCAACCACGTAACCTTTTGTTTCAACATTGCCCCTTATTCCCTTTAGACTGTCAAGAGCAGGGCCCTCATTACGTTGTGTATCTGTTTGCACTTATTTATCCTTACTTGTATGTCATTCTTTTGATGTAATTGATATCACTCTGTACCCCCACTGTGCCGCACTGTGGAATATAGTGCCGCTTTACAAATAGACGATAATAATAATACAAGAACGTAATGAATACCATCTACCACTCTAATTAGGATTCATAGGTTACAACAAATAAGTCGATTCTGTCTTCATCTCGGCCGTTTTAAAGACATTAAGAGGACAGTGTTAAAGAAGAGGGTAGATTGATATTATAAAGAGCATTTATGAGAATGACACATCAACCATTAGATTACCTGAAGATACAAGTAAAATAAGAATCCGCAAGGGCGTGCGGCGGTGAGATAACATGTCACCAAAGCTTTCCACAGCAAAACTTAAAGAATTGGTCAAGACATTGAATTGGGAAGAAAAAGGAATACAAAGCAACAGTGAATATTTTTGTCACCTACGATTTACAGATGGCATTGTTATTTTTGCCACAAGTACAGAAGACCTCTAGCAACAAATAAGAGACCCGCCAAAGCAGGTAAGGTCGGCCTCCATAATAATCACAGCAAGACCAACCTAATGTTGAGCAAATGTGTACACTCTAAAAGGATCCAAATAAATGGTAAAGAACTAGAAGTCAAACTGTATATATCTTGGCTACCAAGTATCAATTTATGGGATGGGAATCTTTGGATTGAAATCAACAGGAGAATGAAGATGGGATGAAGCACATTTGGAAGAATAAGACAATCTTGCAAGGGTAACTTTCACAGTGCATCAAAAGGAAAGTGTTTGACCAGTATACCCTGCCTGCGCTCTCATATGGATGGGAAACGTGGACCTTCAATGCAAAGACAATACAGAAGCTTCTGACAACTCAATGCAGTGTTGAGATATGTATGCCGGGTATTACCCAAAGAGACAGTAATAATAATAAATGGCTTTTAAAGCAAACAAAGGTCTGGGAGATAATCACAAGAGGGAACAAATTTTTTTTTTTTTTGGAGCAACGTGGAGAAGAGGCTTGCAAGCACAGTGCCTCTCAGATCTCTAAGTTGATAGGAGAATTATTTCACTGTTTAGAAAGTAATATATTTTCTTTAGATCCACGTTATGCTAATAAATCTTATGAAATATATGGGATTTACTGTATGTTGCAACAAAAATAGCTATTGAGGTTATATTGCTGTAGGTGTGTACATTAAGTTTTTTTTTTCCCCACATACCATGTAATATGCCTTCTCTGTAGTTGATGAGATTCTTTGAGCATTTGATATGAAGGAAGAACAGTGTCCTTTGTATATACCTTATGAATAAAATAATTCTAATTTTTTTAGAGTTGTAGACAAAATTTACTTTTTTTAATGAATGTTTAACCCTACTTATGCTTTTGACTTCGTTATGCCTTTTACTGTTAGAAGCAATAGTGGACTTGTTAGTACCGATGTTAATCATTGTTAATGTCAGTTTGTAATGTGTTGGCAACATTGTGGTCCACATAAAGGCAAGACTGAAAAAAGTTTGCATGGAAAATATTCTGGAACATTCAGAAAAATAACATCTTAGTTACCAACACTGACAAAACTGGAACCATTACTGGATTCTTTAATGAAACCTGGGACCTTGGAGAAAGGCAAGGAAATGACAAAGGTGCTAAATGTCTACAATTTGTACAGAATGGAAATTGGTACGTTGAGGATATGTCTGTGGCTTTGAGTTATGTTTTAGAATTAGTCAAGTTTCTTTCAGCAAGGACCGTGTACTTAGATTGCTACTTTAACACTGAAGTCTCGGTGTGTAGGAGAAAGATGTTAATGATAACCAATTCTAAAGGTGTGAAACCGGATGACTAAAGAGTCATCCTTCTATGACCTGCTTTTTCAAACTGATTACTTCTGAGCCTTCTCTGCACATTTAACAAGCACTTGTTGCAGTGTTTCATGTAATTGCTGTAACGTTTATTTTGTTCACATGCCAATGACATCAGTTATGATCTTGAACATCACATGGCTGAGCATGGACTGTTATCCACAAGTATATGAACCTCTTTAGCAGTAACTTGTTGTAGCTTCAGTTATCTTAAGGTTTGCTGTCTAGTAATGACAATGTTCCTTGTTCCTGTCCTTTTACTACTTTTCTTGATGTCAGAAATACTATTAGAAGTCCAATGTCATAATCTGTAATAAAGTTTTACATTTGTAAAGTGATTTATTAAAAAAATATTGTTATGCTATTAGCTAAGATCAAAGTAATATAAAAATAAGAAATAAGAGGAATAATAGCTGCTCGGTAATATCTGGTATCACTTATGTGAGTGACGTATGTGCATAACATTGTATATAACCATATTGTGCGATAACGCTTAGGTGCATGACTACATAAGAAATTCATTATATATTTTATGATTATAAAGCAGAATTTATTTCTAGGTTTTTTTAATTATTCTAATGTATTGTAAATATGACCTTGTTTTATCAAGTACAACGACCTGTAGCTTACAGAGCACAGAACCCTTCTGGTGAGCAGATGCAGATAGCTTTGCTATAAAATATGCATTATTTTGTTGCTTCACGCATACTGTAACCATAAAAACAGTCTCACTGCACAAAGAACAGTACAGCAATTCTATATAAATCTTACATTGACTAAATACTGTAGAATTAATTTACATTCCTCTCTTTTCTCATTATCTCCAACCGATGCTCTCTTAAACGTTTATTCTGCATCACATAACTTGCTTCTCACAGCTTGCCCTCCCCCAACAACCTACATTCGATAACATGATGTGCCACTTCCTGACAGTGAACCATTGATCCAAGCTTCCCGGTAGATTATTTGCAAATGAGTGTTCCTGGTGATTTTTACATTTATTTTATGGGGCAAAGTTTTTGACTCCCCCAATGCTCAAGTGTCCTGGAGAAACCTTACCATGTTTGTCACTGCAGGGCTCTTATAATCAAGATGCAAAGTATAGTAAAGTCAAATTGCACAAACCTTTTAATGGACCTTGCACAATGTAGATGTCTCTGCTGGCAGAAAATGGTATATCCAGGTATGTTTTACCTGCTCTCAGAATGGTCTCCAATCACTTGGATGTCATCAACTAATGATATCGTCACTGTTCCTTTAATACTAGTCAAAGACTTGTTAACGGCTTGTGTAATATACATCAGTCTGTGCACAGATGACTGCAATATATAATGAGATGCAGATTTAGTCAAGATATGTCCAAGTAAACACGACTCAACATAAGGAGATTGGACAACAGTGGGGTTTATTTTATTTAGCATTAGCTGACCTTGGAAATGGCTTCATTTAATTTCATTGCAATCTGGTTCCAATTAAAAAGAAAGTTAGTTTTTGTTTCATATTAACAAGTGTTCTTGACAAACTTGTTCCGTGGTTTTTTTTTTAATTCAGTGGGTATGTTAGGGGCATGTTTTATTCATTTTCTGTTCTTCGAGGACATTTTTTTCATTGCTGAACAATAGTAACCCTAAAATAAAGAATAATGGATCCATGAAGCAGTAGGGCTGGAATCATCTAGCCCCAAATCCCTGCTGTGAGACTGCGACAGCAGTGACTAGCGAGCCATGTACAGTTACTCAATAAACACTGAACCTAATATATCAGCATCAAATATAAGAAATAAATACTTCGCACCCAACACAGGTGCACATATTAGCCCCAAAAAATGGGATATTTGGGACAGTGTCCTATGCAGAAAGTGCCAGGTTTACAGAATAAAGTAATCCAGTTGCTTTCTGATGGAAGTTTTTTTTCTTTGAGAAATCTTGTGCTGTTTTTTTCAATGACTGCTCCAGTTTTTTTTATCCTAGAAACATTGATAAATGTCTCCTTAGAATTTAAAATAGTGTTACCATTTTTCAGTTAATCCTGAGTTCCTTTTGCCGAGCATTATTTCCCCCCCTCTAACATAAGGAATCTCCATATTGGCACCTAAAGAGGACTATGTAAAGTTTGGAATTAAGCTATTCCATCTACCTTTTGTGGGATCTTACATTTGAGGGCATGTGAATCGAGGTTAAAGTGGAGCAATTCTGTGGCAAAATAACTGCAAGTATTTATCTGAGATAAATGTCCCTTCAAATCATTCGGATTTGTTGCTTTGATGCAGATGGAGCCAGACTCGTTGTCTCCAGAGCTGCGACTGAAAAAGCAGAAAGCCGCTGCTCTGGCGACAGTGACAGCCGCGGCATCACTGTGGGCGGTCTGGATAGAAACCCCTACAACATTAATCCTCCAGACACGCTTAGGGGGGATATTCTAATCGCTGCGGGAAGTGCATACTGTAACTGTGCGGAAAGAGCCCTTTTCACTCCAATACCAGGTATTTTGAAATCCCTTCATGTCCAAATGTTGAAACCACGCGAAGAAAACTTTATTTTCTTTAGAAGCGGGGTCATTCGACCCTGCAAAGCCGAGCCATACGACAAAAATGGCCCAAAGGCGTCATTTTTGCAAACTCGCTGTATTTAGAATAGCTCCGTTAACGTAAAAAGGCAAAACCACTTCCAAGAACTCACAGAATGGGACTCGCCAACTCAAGGCCGGCGAGAGAACCTCAATAGATGCAGAATCGCATCATTACAAGCCACGTAACCTAATTCAGCGCCACTACGCATGCACTTAATATGCCTGTAGGAGGACATGCGTAGAGGTATGCAAGGGAGACTTGATAAGGTGAAATTAAATAAGGCTTTTATTGCGCCTGTTTCCTTAACACAGCAAAATATATGCAAATAAGCCAAACAAAAGCCTATCTCCGCTTTTGGAGACTATCTACACATGTAGCTCAGCCCTCTCTGACTGGGTTGGTTAGCTAAGCTATTCACCAGCCCCAAAATATAAACATATACAGATACATAACAGTTCCAAAAGAAAGTCTTATCTGTCTCTCCGGTAGCTATAGTGGGGAAGGCTTCTCTCTTTCCTGGGTTGCTGCCTTTTCTCAGGTTCTGTCAGCATTCAGGTTTCGAGGTGTTTTCCCCTGTCTTGCAAGCAGCTCTGCTGTTTCTTCTGGCAGGCTCAAGACATCTGTCCCCATGGTCAGTCTCACAAGTTGTGAGACTCAGGAACAATCTCTCTTCCTGTCTCAAAAGACAGGCTTTTCTAAGAAGCTAATCAGGCAGGTGGTGTTGGATAATTGACTACCAGCAGTTAACCACCACACTGCTGGATTAGAGGCACATTTCCTGAACAGGGATAACTCCCCTGTTACAATGCCTAATTAACTATTCTATTTTAATTTCTGCCCTTCTACACTACTGGCTAACTCACGACGTACTTTGCTGTAATTGTTTTGCCTTTTTGGGTAATAATCCATTTTGTAGGAGTTTTCAATACTTATGTAGCTAAGAATATTTTCAAAACATATATTTAGCTGCATTATTTGTCCAAATATAGAGCATACATGTGTATATATAATTATTATATACAGTATTGCAGAAAGCAGATTAGCTATGAAGAAGCTACAAAGCACATCTATGGACATCATCAACAGTTTGCATGCTCTGTTTATACGTAAGCAAAAAAAAAAGATTGCTATTTCAGTTTATATTGTTCACGAGTTATTCTTTAATGTTACTGGTGATGGAAGCAATTTCTTTAAATGCAATGTCATATTTTAGGGTCATGGGGGAAGAGATAACCAATTACTTAAATTATCTCAGATGACGGTCATGTTGATTTTTATATACAGAATTGAGGACTGGATATGAATGTTATTTTAGGAGGACCTATTGTTACATAAAAATATGAAGCCCTTTATGTTGTGGAACATAGGAATTAAAAAAAAAATTGTTTCGAGAAATATAACACAAACTCCAATTCTTTTAAACAATATTTATTGAAAACATGTTATTTCCAATATTGACATTTATAATTTGTTTCTACCCTTTTTTTGGTACTGTTGGTTGCACTGTTGGTAATTCCGCTTCAAAACAAGGTACAACCCGTGCAGATTGGCTGTTTAAATTAAGGGACTATTTGTAATTTTAATAGACGCGATGTAATAGATGCCATTTCTGTTGCAAAATATGACTTGTTAAAAACGATTCCGCGACTTATGAGCTTGTCAAATTGAGTGGTTTTGACAAGAACAAATTCACAACCATTGTACATCTTGTGCAATGTATCTACCCTAGAATTACTCCACTTTTGGCTTGGTACATAAACCTCTTATAGTATCACAATGGTGCCAAGCAATTCAGAAGCAGTATTTCTTTGGATATATTGAACTGGTAGGGTATTGCATAGTGAGTAATCATTTAATTTGAAATTTCTTTAAAAAATCATCAAAAATAACATCTTTATCATACTGTCACATGGAATGTTTATTTGAAAGATAACCAAGTCCAAGCAGAATGTTATAGATTTAGTGTAATCACTACAAGAAACACATTCATTATTAATATTATGTACTTGTAAAGCGCCAACCAATTCTGTTGTGTGGTACAATGGGACACAGTAGTTATATAAACACAAGGGCTTTCAAATAAAATAAAAAAAAGAACAACCAGAGGCAAACAAATGCAAAAGGTGCGGAGGGTCCTGCTCGAGGGGGCTTACAATCTAAAGAAAATAAGGGGCACAATTGAAACAAAGGGTATAAGTGACTGATCATTGTGTGACTGAGTAAGCTTCAGAAGAGGGTGCATGTCACAGGTGTGTCAGACATGTTCCCTTAGAGAGGTGAGTTTTCAGGGAGCTTTGTAAGGTCTGAAAGCTGGGCGAGAATCGGATGGTGCATGGCAGAAAAAACTATTGATACAATGCAGGGTGGGAGAAGCTTTGTAGGTGGTTGTGAGAGGAGGTTATAAGAGAGAAGTGTATGTCTTGCGCAGAACGGAGGGGGCATTTAGAGGAGTATTTGGAGACGAGAGCTCAGAGTTAAGGTGAGGCAGCATTGTTGAGGGTTTTGTTTGGCAGAGCTGACATACAAAGATGGCACATTGTGTGCTCATTTGGATGTCATTTCCCAGAATCCCTGGCTGCAGTGGAAGCACTGTATGCTAGGAGATAATAGTGAAAGGCCGGGTTGCAGAGCTGTCGGAGATGAGAATGTGCTCACAAGTGGTCTTTTTATTTGCTGCGTGTCAGAGCTAGGATTTTGAATGACATTTTAGAAAAGATAGTGCCTGTTGCACCAGGTTTACCAAAGAAGAATCTCATTGATGTCAATGGGAATATTGTTCCTGGCTAGATTTGGTGCAAGTTGTGGATAAATCACTGCCTTTGTGCCTTTGTACATCCTTTCCCTCTACATTATGTATTTTGTTATAGAAACTGTTACTTTTGTTTTAAATAAATAATGTCTCACAAAGTTGGAGATTATTAAGAAGATATCAGCAGCTAGAATGTTTACTTTCTGGACTTATCAAATATTTTTAATATAATCTTTCTTACACTGGTCATCTTCTGTCCAGAAAATGTGTTTTAGAGAAAAATGTCGAGATACATTAATTCAAGTGGCCACATTGAAACAGAAATGCCAGTAATGGGGCTGCATACGGTACGTACATTACGTAGTGTTTGGTAATTAGCCTTCAGGCAGAATTTGTTTAAAAAAAAATATATATCATTTTGTGACTAAGTCACTTTTCACTCCGTGTTTTGATTAGATTTTACTGCACATGTTTTTTATTAGGTTATAGCACAAGTCTTTCACTGTGCTGCCTGTGTGCGTGACTGAGAACAAATCTGATTGAGCAATATGTGTAGACATATGTCACATTCATACTGGACGTGGTCATTTTAGTTTTTTCAATAAATGAAACGTTCTTTGATAACAGTAGCTAGCAGGATTTGTGCCCTAAATTAACCTGTTCGGCGCTGAAGGAGTTAATTGTGAATGGATGGGACCATGTGATTTGCTACTTGAGGTTACAAGTAGAATGCAGCTCTGGTGGCTGCATGGTCTGTGGGGCAGGTATTAGAGCACAAGGCTTCTACTTTTGTGAAGTTAAAGGGACTCTGCGCATCAAAAAACCCAACTGGTTAATACCATGTACCTGATTTCTAATAGATAAAGGTTTATATAAAAGTTTCTCAGAGATTCTTCTACACTTTAAATGTGTTATATAAAATGCAATGATTTTAAAAGCCATAATGTGCCACATATACACATATATGAGGCGTGGTGACGTCACGGTGGTGGCGTCCACAAGTGGGACGGCATTTGGAGGCTGGTAGTGTCCTGGGTGTCACACCACATGCGGTTGTATTTGGGCTGTTTTTATCTTCTCTACAGTCATGCTGCAGCATATATCAGTTGTTTTTATTTACACACCGGCGCAAGCTTACGTTGGGATTCAATATACAGCACTGTGTACTATATTTTACTGATACATATTGTTACTATACTGATACGTACTGTTACGATGTACAATATACACACTCAGTCCCGGTTTGCTCTAGCACACAACCATTAATGTTCCAGGCTCTACATTAGACGAGTTCTGTCACTTGGTAGTGGTATCCAGGGGGTGTGAATTTGATACATACCTTTATACTAGTGGGGTGTGTGTATTCACTTATGACATTATAGCATTTGTCATTTACCCTGTTACTATTTTCTCCAAATATCCGTTCCCTATCTGGAGACTTATTTTATTCCAATTTTATTTTTTACGTATGTTGATTTTGATCACATTCATTTCGGCGTTGTTCCTGATTATTATTAAAAATGTATTATTTTTGCTTCTAGCAGTATATATGTCTTGCCTCCATAGCCCATTATACTGTAGGTATTTGGTGGAGCTAGATCTTTCAGTCTTCCCTGTGGATATTATATCCTTTGATACTGTTCATATTGCATCCCAGTGATAGCACATATACAGTAGCGACATACTTTATTAAAGTAAATGCCGGCGGCATGCCGGGATCTACCCCAGCTGCCGCCAGTCAGAAACGCGCGCCGCCGCGTTTCCCCCACGCACCCCCCCTCCACATCGCGCGCAATTACCACCCCAAAGACACCCCGAACCCGGCTTCTACTCTGCCCCTCTGCTTCCCCGCACCCCCGCTTACCTAGATTTGAACTCCAGGGGTGTCGGGGAAGCCTGGGGAAGCCGGGGAAGACGGGGAAGCCGGGCGCGCTTGTGACCGTGACGTCACAGTGCGCCGCCACGCGCCGCGGCTACCCGCTTCCCAGCCTCATTCAGCCAGCGGCATTTGCTCGAATAAGAGCTGCCGCTGCTGTACACATACAGTATTTCTTAATGCCATTTAGTATGACTGTTGTGTGTTAGAGGGACACGCAATGCACTGAACAGCAAACTCATTTCCCTTGCACTCTATTTATTAAAACTTCATTTTTATTGCTAGCGGGATGATCTACAGGGAGACTATTTCTCAAAGGCTTCCAAACTTTAAAACTAGCGAAGGCATACTGAATGATATTTATTAAAGAACAAAATCCCATGGGATCTATGGGGATTATGGACTTCCTTTATTAAAGTGTGATAGCGCTGGTGCAGCGCTACCGCACAGATAAACCCAACTGACTTTAATGGTGCTTTGCATGCAGTTTGAATGTGGGACTATGTATCAAGGGGAAAGTATCAAGGAAAAAAGTCCCATCGCTTTCAGTGGGATGTTTTCTATTGATACATGGGTTTTAATTGGGCGTTTTTAACATTCATACATCTGGTGTGTTTATTTGTTCCAGTTTAGTGATTGGGATTCTTTAATACATTGGGGATCATTTATCAAAATCTCCCGGCTGCACAACAGGGGCAAAAAAAAAATGGAACCTAATTAATCATGAAAAAATATTCCCATTAAAACAAAATGGGATTTTTTCTTTGCTAAATCCAGAGCAGTAGTTTTGCCCCCGTTGTGCAGCTGGGAGACTTTGATAAATGGCTCTCTGAGGGGCTCATTCTACATCCCCCAAAGTGGCCAATCAGGCGGTTTTCGGCCGAACTTCACCATTGACTTCAATGTGGAATTTTGTCCGAAAACAGCCCGATCGTCCGCTTCGGGAGATATAGAATCTTTTAGATTCCAGTCTCAGAATTAAGACTGCCTGACACTTTTTGTAAATACTGCACAAGCCGTTTTGCAGAGAAAACACGATGGGAATAGCATTAGCAATTGTGTTTAACAAATGCATGTGCACACTTAGTCCTACTTTTGCTAGCAGCAGCTATTTCCTGTCCTGGTGAATAGAACTGTTATTTTTTTTTTACAAAGCATTACTTTGATTATTTTTCACTTTTTGTTAAATAAAAACACTGTTTCTATTTGTTTTAGATACGTTGGAGTCTGGACCAAACAAGTGCCAAAGGTGAGTAAGTACTTTCTTATGCACGTCCTGCAGGATTGATTGAAATCAAAACATTTCCACTGGACCTTAATTTAGTCACTAACCAAGGATGTTTCTATTTCTACATCAATTTCATAATACACATATTTTCTTGTGTTTCTTCTTTGTGTATTCTCATTTGTTTTACCTTATATCTTTGCTACACAAGACTCTTGCTAGTTAAACAGAGTGACTCCTTTTTCTTCTGGAAGTGCTGGCTTTTAACGTGAAACCCAGCACCTCTTCACAAGTGTGTGACATGGGCCGCCATTTTGATTCTTTTAAAATGCTAAACAGTAGTAAAGTGTTTTCCCTTATGCAGTGAGCCCACATTTGAGATGTTGGCACAGGGGGACACACATTGCTGGTGGGAGCTCTTCCAGATTACATTTTTAGGCTTAACTCATTAAGTGCATGTTGCTTGGTAGTTTAAGATGTGTATAGACATAGTAAACACCACTGAGCACAGCCATATACTGTATTATTATTTTATTTCACTAAGGAATCTCAGGCAGGGTACTGCTTTAAATTAAACAATCTGACAGAAATATGTTTCTTTCATTTAATCTAGTGCAGTTAATAAAAAGGGAGCCAGCAGAGATGAAACTTACTGGAGGGAGATCAATGCAGCCATGGCCTTAACGAACCTTGCACAAGGAAAGGATAAGCTGCAGGGAACGACCAGCTGCATCATTCAGAAATCGTCACATATATCAGAAGTGAAGACTGTCAAAGTGCCACTACTACAGCAATATTAGCTCTTCCTCGGACTGCCTTCCCACCAATGATGGAATTTTCCTGAGTTAGCCGCGGCGATCAGGAGCCTTGTATGCCTTAGACCCTTTTTTATATTATGGTCGCTAAACAGCCAGTTCCACGAAAACTTGGACTTCTGAAATGTATGAGATCCAACTGGTTCTACGGGACATGTAAATAATAATGTCTTACAATTTTTTTTTTTAACTGAAATACTAACTTATTTTATGCTACTCAGAATATAAGTAAAAATGTTTGCGTTGCTATTACCATACGTGCCTTGCCTAAAAGAAATAAGCTATAACGTGGGCATAATATAACATATTTATGCCTTAAATTATGAATGCCATAATGCTTTGTCTTTTTGTATTTAATCTAGGATTTCTTGTACTCGGGTTAAAGTAAAAACTACCTGTACTAAAAAGGAAAAAAAACACACACACACACACACAAAAAATAATTTGTCTGTGAAAGTCACCTGAAACAAAAATGAAATGCCATATTGCCTATTATTTACAGGTACACGGAAAAATTGGGGACAAAACACTTCAATGAGGACAAGTCTGCATGTGTGGCCAACACGAGACAAACAACATAATGAAAGCAGAATTCCACAAAAGAGATACCACATAGAACTCTACTCACAATTATCTTGTTGCAGTGTCTTCCATGTATTCACGGAACAGTGCAGAATGCAATATTTCAGTTCCAACATGAACCTTTCATCAGATGCCTGATGAAAGGTCATTGTTGGACCTGAAATATTACGTTCTTCCCTGTTCCTTGAATACATGGAAGTCACTATTATTTCCAGAGAAATATTAACAGTGCAGTGGAATCTGCGCATGATAAAGATGTTGACGTTTGAATGTGTAATAAGATGGTAGAATAGACAGGGCTTAGTCACTAAAAATGACAACCGTTGTACCACATGATGTAAACCCATTGAAGCGAATAGATTTACCGTGTACAGAATCCTTTTTTTGTGTGTGTGTGTTTGTGTGAATTATCTAAGCGGGGGGTGGGGAGAGAAGGAAGGTTGAAAAAAAAGTTATTAAAACTTAATAAAGTGCACCTTGACAGATGTCAAAACTTGTATTGCTTGTATCCAAGCCAAATGTAAATGTTCTTACAACTGAAGCAGATCTGGACTCTCAGACAGGTTTACAAGAAAAACAACTTCATAAGAACACCCCTCTGCGGTGCATATTATATTTAGCTTGATCAGCTGTCCTGTGAGCACCCAGTATATAAAAAAAGGATGTTTAACATGTGTGCACATAGTTCCTTTTAGAGATATGTTTATGCCACCATAGCTCTTGCAAAGGGAAAAGAAGAGAATGGCCACAAGAGATAAAGAATTTGACGCATTATATTTTTGCACTCCAAGTGCATATAGTAACTCATTCCGAACACCTCCTATTGCTCCATTTGATTCCTCCCAAAGGCACTTACTATTATATAGGAGGCAAAATAGACACACAATACTTGACCATTACAGACACAAAGGCCCTGATGCACTAAACGCTGTTAAATACGGGAACATAATGTGATATTACCGAAAACCGGAACAGATGTTATGTTCTCTAAGAAAGAGCAGAGGGAAATAACGCTGGGAACGAACACTATATTATTTAAATCATGTCTACCTTGGCGTTACACCTTTCCAGACACTACAAAGTAACATGAAGTCGCCTCGGTCATGTTAGGATTTGCTATAATAATGCTTCATTAGCATCTCATTGTCACTAACGTCTGTTATACTTAACCCCATGCTCTTTATGGGAGAAAACGAGGCTTACAGTTACAGTACATAATTGAACTTGGTGGATACAGCGTTGCTATTAACTTGACGTCCTGCTGCAAAACTGGGGAGGAAATGGCGGATAAGGTAACACCATATTTGTTATAGAAAGAAATACAATTGAAAGAAACATTTTAATATTGATTCAATAGAAAAGCCAACATGGATCCAAGCATCTCCAGAAGGTGAAATATTTATTTTAGGTTACAAAGAAAAGCAGAATTTGTTAAATCTGTCCTGTTCTTTTCTTGGGTTGACTAAACCAACCAAAATTCAAATATTTTTTACTTTATTTCGTATTTTATACAAATTCCTATAGTGCCAGAATAGATGGCATAGCATTGCAGGGAAATCCTACTGGCACTGACGGGATTATTACAATAAACCGCTAAAGGGCTCAAAAAACACTATGTACAGTATAATGGCAAGCTTTGCATGAGCTAAGTGCATTGCTTAGTACAGTTGTGTCCAATGCTATCCTTTATGGTAGGACATGGAATGTGTAGAACTCTCACAAGCTGTCAGGCTCTATGTTGCAGTGCAAAGAAAGCTTGGTTCTGATGTACTGTACCAATTTCTGCTTTCGGTTCCTTCAATTGTAAGAAACTTCTTAATGAATTTCGTTGTCAGGAAGTGAGACTTATGTCTATGGAAGTTTTTGATTTAGATTTAAAGGGACCAAAGCTGCCTATATGCACAAAGGTGCAGATTTTGATATATTCCTTTATCATATGAACATTATGAAACTCCTCCCTGAATCCCTTTAATGAAACTCGACAAACCCAAGCTGACGCAAATGAGGCAAAATATGAGCAAAATACCTTGACTTAATGGCCAAAGATGAATATGCCCCTTTTATCAATTTGCTTCAAAATTGCCTTGATGCAAAAATAGGGGGTTATGTATAAGAGGATGCACGGAATATGTATGCTGGGAAATTCATACTTGGGCCCAGATACACAAAGTTATTTTAAGTTAGTTCATGTTAAAGTAAGATTAACGGTGAACCTTTTAAAGACAATAAAATAATATTAAGCAATGTTTTCTCCCATAAAGAGTATAGCGTTCATTATAATGAACATTAGTGACAATGACATGCAGGTGATATGCAAATTAAGTGTTATTATAGCATCGCCTATCCACTAAAGTCTACAAAATGAACACAGGGACTTAACGTTATGTTCATGAACTCATAACTAAACTTACTGCTACTTCCATCCTGCCCTGTAATGTACTGTAAGGCTTTCACAGGTTCTGGATGTGGGTAACACCACAGTTTGGCTTTATTCAAGTAACCTAAATGTATTTCCCTGCGTTATTTCCCTCTCCTCTCTTTCTCCACTCGAGCTAAGGACCTATTTCAGTGATACTTTACACCCGGGATATTCCTTGGTTCCTTGGCCTAGCAGCCTGGAGAAAACTTAACCAGGTGCATTTGGAGACTTTTCTCAATAATACAGCACGTATTTCTTACTGTGACATCTGAGTTTAAATTAGGCCTACAGTACTTCTAGTATATCTCCAAGGACTTGTGATAAAAATGTTTTGTTTTCTCATGTAACAGGAATGATTGTACATGGATCTTCGTGCCAACCAAAAATAAAGCATTGTCCCAGTTTTGCCGTAAGGGGCAGGATACATTCCAAATCTATCAGGTCTGCTGCACTTACAGCAACTGGGATGCAGAGAACACATCTCTCTGTAGATTGTGCTAACATTTGAAGAACTGTCTCCATGTCTATATAAATGTGGCTATCGCAGCGCATATGTGCTGCCTACTAAACTTGTCCACCTTTAAGATAGGATCATCATTTTCTTTTTAACTTCACTTTCAGAAGGGCCATAAAGAATGCTGCATCATGGCTAATCTGCATGTGAAAAGGGGTTTCAAAGTAAGGGGGTCTGTTTATTAAAGTTTCCAAGATGTAAAACTGGAGCAAAAACCAAACAAAAGCAGCACCATATTTATCAAAAAAGAGAATCCCATGGAAAGCAGTAGGATTTGTATTCTTTGGTGAATCTGGTGTCGTCCTTTTCCCACGAGTTTTGCTCTACTTTTGAATTCAGGAGACTAATAAATAGACCCTAATGTCTTTAGTTGCACTAAAAGAGTGGATTTGAATCAACTTGCAATATTGCATGTACAACACATTGCAAGCCCTTTTGGTATGCCTGCCAACTAGTTACAAAGAGGTTATCGATCAAAGTCCCCAGGGTAACAAAAAGATCACATTTAAGAAAGGAAAAATATAACAAGCAGAGGGATGTTTTTTCTTTACAAATCTGGAGCTGATTTTTATTCCCCATTTTCTTCCAGTTCTACAGCCAAGAAACATGTATACGTTAACCCCCAAGATGCTGTTTAAACAAATGTTACATTTTAGCTGGTTGGTAATCATCATGTCTTGTTCGATGCAATATATGCACGATTCCATTTCTACACCATATTTCCAAAAAGAAACAGTGATACATAAAGGGTTATGTATGAAAACTTCCCTGCTGTAAAACCAGGGCAGAAAGTGGTACAACATTTAGCCTACTGTTTATCAATATAAATAATCCCATTGGAATCAACAGCACTCTTTTTTAAAAAAAAATTTGTTTTAATAAATTTGGTATTATTTGTTGCCAGGTTTTGCAGCCAGAAGACTTTGATACATGACCCTTTCATATACCCCTTAGACGAGACTACTGTATGTAACAAGGCGAACTGGTGCATAAGAAAAATCCTATTGATTTCCATTGGATTTCCTTCTTTTATATATTTTGGGAAGGTCATTTTGACTCGAAACTGGTGTATGTTCCTCTTATTTCGCTCCAATGTTGTCCCATCTGTCTAGCTTGCGACTTGGGAAGTATCAGTAGTTGGAGGTACATGGTGCACATATTATAATGAGGTGTATCACATTCTGCGTCTCTGTGCGGCATTCTTTCCCCTCCCCAGCCATAGCTGAAGTGGCATGAGTCTAAAATGCTGCATCACATGTGAGAAACTGTTCTTGTGTACGATGGAACTCTGCTCCTAATGTAAAAACACACCTTTCTCTACATTAATACATAGACCCCATAGTGCAGATCACCTCCCCCCACCCCCCAGATTTGCTCCACTATTGCATTAATAAATAGACCTCAGAGGAGAATTTCAGTGCTAAAAAGTACTGATCCAGGTGCCTCAAAAATGTGTTTTTCATTTGTTTGACGGACAGAAATGGACGGCGCTAGGCATGGAAATGGTATGTATCATTAGAAAAAGAAAATATTTCTGTGTGCCACAAAATCAATTAAAAGTGCGTCAAAATCTCCCGCCAAGTTGAACTTGGCGTAAACCCTAAAGACTCTTTATAGTGTTAGCTCAGCATTAAGTTGCTTCATTTCAATCCAAAAAATTTATTGACGTTGCACAGATGTTTAAATATTATTATTAATAATAGTTAAAAAAATATATATTATTTTCACAGTATGGCTATTATGAATAATATTACACTAATTATTGATATTTACTAACACTACGTAAATAAAATACACATCATTCTATTTTAATGTAAATTGTATCAACCATGTACTGTATTAAACATAAGAGATGTGTAAAAAAAAAAAATTCAAACAACAAATGACACATTATACTGTATGTATGAAGTCTTCATAAATACTGGTACGGCGCACTATTTAAAAAAATCTACAGTATTTTACTTTTTAGCACTGAAATTTTGACACCCACAAAATTGTTAAATACAATCTTGGTACATACACAGGGCCCTCACTCTCCCGGCTGCGAGACGGCAAAAGAATTGAGTCAAATTTATCAAAGAAACACTGCTGATAAATGGGATTCCTTTGGGGGAAACACTGTATGGTGCTATTTTTTGCACTCGTTTTGCCCCGGTTTTGCAGCTGAGAGACTGTAAATAGTAAGTAGACCCCAGGTTTTTTTTTTTTAATCTATTATTAATCCGGTGCTATTTTCTGCTTCTGCTTTTACAGCCGGCGTCTTTAATAAATAACCCCAAGTGCCTTCTGAGCTGAGGTCTCTGCGTGGCATTCGTTTGCAATGTGTTGCATTTCCTCCAGCACTGAAAGGGTTGATGTAAGATAGCCTTATTGCTTTTCAAAATGTATTGGGAAGATGATTTCATATGAAAATATTATTTTTTATATATATATATATATTTTTTTTTTTTTTGAATTCCTGTTTAAATGGTTTTAA
This sequence comes from Ascaphus truei, assembly GCF_040206685.1. Classification (NCBI taxonomy): domain Eukaryota; kingdom Metazoa; phylum Chordata; class Amphibia; order Anura; family Ascaphidae; genus Ascaphus; species Ascaphus truei. Next base: position 422,545,120 of record NC_134484.1, on the reverse strand, counting down.
AAGTGCCAAGCTGGGTATGCAATGTACGTGATGACTGTATGAACTGATGAAGTATCCTTTGTATCCTTTGTATTGATTCTCATCATCATTGTTTTACCCCTGCCTGAGAAGCCTGCAATCTTTTGGCCCCTCTGACAACAATTGGCTTCCTGGGACTTCACAAAGTTATTGTGCTGGGTGTTGTTACCAAAATGTGACTTTGAATCTAAAAGTGAATACTTCACCATTGTTTGTACTATGATAAGTTATTCTGGTATAAAATATCTTGTGACAATAAATTATGTTTTCAGAGCATAATAGAGAGTCAAATACTGAGTGATTTTTGTATTCATAAATTATAAGGAAACTTCCTTTGATACTCATGCAACAAGCTAAAAAAAAAGATACATGATGATATCACGTTAGGTTTTATACTGTGGTTGTGGAAACTATTCATGGTAAATCCCGGGAGCTAAATATGAGCCAAGTAGGTATGCTAAGCTGTAGCACATTTCAAAACAGTTTTGGATTGACTGTTACTGTCCAATTCAGTTAGGTTTTTTTTCTGCTGCGGATTTACATTGGCTGCATGTAGTGGCAAGAATGCTGCTTTGTAACAAAAAATATCAGCCGTGGCCAGACCATTACTGGTATTAAATATGAGCACCGTTTGTAAATAACGAGCACCACACTTTTCTATCGGTCTTTTTCAATACATCGTATTGAGCTGTATTCTCTGTTATCTCATTGCTGCTAAACAACACTACATGTTCTCTTAAACCAGTATATTTTTTTTAAATAATTTTCCTTTCCCGTTCTGCTTTCAGTGTGAAATCTTTAGAGTTGGCTAAGGCCAGTGAAGTCCTAGCGCTAACTTATTGTGTGAGCACAAAGGGAAGTTTACTACCTGTAAAAATAAGAACTCCATTTTGAGTTACCCAAAACAAGATGCACATGGTATTCTGAGAAAGGGTTGGTAAAATTACGACCTGTCAGGCAGAGTGTAGGTGTCCATATTCCTAATTTATTTAAATTAGTGCTGCATAGACGTACACCTATGGACTAGCATCTGTTGTACACTTGTGTCCAATTTAAAGGTTTTTTAGCGTTTGTTAATTTGCTTAGGTATTTTAATTGTTGCCTATGTGGAAAAGGTGCAAATCAAACTACGCTATAAGAAAACACTAACTTCACCATTGATGTTGGTGCACCGTGGCTGCTTTTGCTGCTCTATTGATTCACAGATGCTGCAAGGCACAGAATGCTTTACAGATTGAGTCAAAGACTGAGCCACTGATTAAGTCACCGTTGCTGTAGCTGGGATATCCTAAAAACCTGACCTGTTGGGGGGTCTTGGGTACTGGAGTTGAGCATCCCTGCTTTACAGGTTAATAGACCAAGAGACAGGGGAAGAAGGGAAATAAATGATAGGGCTCGAATGAGTTTGTTTGGCATGCCTGCTGATGAGGTAATCCAGAGGCACCATTTAAAACCTCATATTATTATGGAAATCTTGGATCTTAATCAGGTTGATCTTGTTGTACAATTGCAACAGACTTCAATCTGCACATCAGCAGTCCCGCTAATTTATAACCTCATTAGCATAATTTTAGACCAGATGCTAATGACTATTGTTCTGGCCCAAGCACACCCTGATAGATGCGTAGGGACAGGCAGGTTAACTCAATCCCATATATCAAGCAAGGGAACCTTCTTACATGCTGAAGTGTTTATACATACAAATAAAAAGGGGGGGGGGGTACAGAGGGAACACTGGGACATAAGAGCAATGGAGGGGAACGGGAGCTATGAGGGAAGTGGGCTAAATGCAAGCTATAGGGATAGGTAAAAAATCAGTAACTTTACCAGGATAGGAGAGATGACTGCTCAAGATTTATTTATTTATTTTATTTATAAAAATGTTTTACCAGGAAGTAAATACATTGAGAGTTACCTCTCGTTTTCAAGTATGTCCTGGCACAGAGTTATAAAAAAATACATGGTTACATTAAAAGAACAGGGTTATACAGTGAATTCACAGACATTTCAGATGGTTGCTGGAGCTAAAAGACAGCTTGCTGATCTGGGCTGATGGGAAATTAACTGGGACAATACCACCTGGCAAGGGGAGGGGGAGCAGTCCATCATGGTAAAAGGCAGGGGGGTTGCCAAGGCAACTGGCTGAAGCCAAGAAACCCATAAGGGATCGCAACGATGTTGCAACAGATAGGCTGAGGAGAGCTGGCAGCTTGGAGACAGAGAAAAACACAATCCTGTTCCAGGACAACTCTGTAGCACTTTACTCTTGTTCACATATGTAGCCAGGACTGGTTCTTGGCTACCAGTCTGCCCTCCCTGGCAGTATGCCCTGGTAAGAGCAGGCCTCCCAGTACTAATCATGGGTTTTCCCCACTCCCTGCAGTGCCCTTGAGTGACAGGGGGAGGCAGTGGAACTAGGCCTGGGTGTACCCAATCATGGGTCAGACCTGGTGCCCTCCTCCTAGCTGTACTTAAGGGGATTGCTGCCCAAATTAGTTAGGGCCTCTCCCCACTTGAGAGAGGCAGGTCACACATCAGGGTGCCTGAACATTGGGCCTTCTCTGTTCCTCTTTCCCTTGGGGGAGAGTGAGTGTGCACCTTTCCCCTGCTCCTGCTAGAGGGGCAGGGAAGAGCAAAGACAGCTGCGGGGGCCCTTGACCCGTAGTGGATGTCCAGGGACCATCCTACAGCTGGGTAGCCGATCCAGATACTGTATTGGGCAGGCCACTGCCGTGACTGTGAGTGCTGACCGAATAAGATGTTCCTGTTTCTTATACCGCCTTACTGGGGAGTGGTCTTACTGGGGAAAGAAGAGGGGATTGTTTATATCGTAGGAGATCGCCTCCATACATCTGGAGCCTGCGGCAGATGGAGGCGCTGTACCACTAGTGATCTATACTGGATCTGTACCCCAGAAGCTTGTCCTGTGTCCCCACAACCATCGGCGGAGGACTCAGCCATCCTGCTTACCAACAGGTAGCATGCACCACACACGCTGTAATGGCAGAATCTCTTACCAGGTGGGGGAAACACCGTTACGCATAGTAAACACAGACTTACATTGGTGCAGCGCTAAGTAGTTTTATGTCAACATTATTTTTGAGCCTCCCACAAAACTTTAAATTGGACTCTACAGTGCGTATCAAAGTCTCCTGGCTTCAATAATAGTGCAGAAATTGCACTGGATTTACCACAACCCCCCTCCCCCATTTTGTTCCTTGATAAAAGTGGTGGTTTTTTTTTTTTGATACACTACATAACCTCCAGTGTTATTACTTTTTGTATGGCACTTTGAGATATTCGTTTTGTGATCTGTGTCTGCACTTCTTTTTAGGTCCATGATTAAATTTTTATGGTAAGATTCCTTAAGTGTATTTTGTATTCAAGATACAGTAATGTCTTACTTTAGATGTATACAATCATTAAAATGTAAGCTGCTTCATTCTATCCATATCCCATTTTATGTCGGGTAATATCCCTGAAATATTTGCAGTTGCAAGCGTTGTTGGTGCAAGCACTAATTCTCCATCAAACATTAAGATAATTTTGTGTTAGTAAAGCTAATCTGCTATACGCATGCTCTGAAATTATCCAAGTCTTCCTGTAAAGAAATTACATCCTGCTTTGATATCACAACCGTACAGAGTTTAGCGTCATGAGTAAATATGGAAAACTTGCTTTGTATGCCCTTGTCTAAATCATTAATGCACAAGTTAAAGAGTAGTCGCTCCAGTATTTAACCATACAGTAAGCAAGCAGAACATATACAGTACAAATTGCAGGCAAATAAGTATAGGACTGTCAATTTAAGCAAAGAGTAGATCCCTTTAAAATATGGATGAGAACAATGGTTTGACCAGAGAGTAGAGAAGTGTTTTTCATCCAGGAATAGATATACTGTACACACTTGCTTAAGTGAAAAAAGGGGTCTTTTAGACCATCTATTGGATATACATAAGATCGACAGAGCACAAAGTTTTGGTGTAATATCCCTTCTTCAGATAGAGGGTATATAATCTTATTGACCTGTAGAGGAGTGTTTCTCAACCTTCTGCCTGTGACACTCCAGCCAGGCCATGTTTTAACAACAACCAACTAATCACATGTTCACATATAAAATATGTGCAAACACGTGTGTTTGGTAATTCCTTTATTATTCCTAAAATCTGATATGGCTGGGGTGTCCCTAGGAGAGGTTGTGAAACACTGGTGTAGAATCAGAGAAGCGGTATAGCCAATTACCATAGCTTCTGGCAGTGAAGCGCTTAAAGCATTTTGAGTATTCCACATTGATATCTGAGAGCTATTAGTGCGTCCTCTGTTATTTCTGAGCAAATGTTTTAATGTCAAACACAACCAGTGGCCAGTGGCATATGATACTAAGGCCCAGATCCACAGAACAAATGGAAGGCTGGTCAGCTGACTGTGAAAAAAAAAAAACTTTATTGCTCCCAATGTAGAGCTAGCACACTTTGACGCGTTTCAGCCAATTGGCCTTTGTCAAAAAGTGAATAGCAGCTCACAGACCGCACATGATATAGCGTGTTCAATCATCTACACCTGTCACTCCCTCGTCACCAAGGTGAAGAGCCGGTGTGTGATGAACACAGAAATATCCACTAACACATTGAGTGAGTTAAAAACATATATACAGCGATTCACCTGCCCTCCACTAGCAACATAAACAATATGAAATCATGTAGAGGAGATGATAAAGAGCAGGGCAAGCCTTATCACGTTAATAAATGGTTAAAAACAAATTAGTTACATTGGTAGGCATGAATCCTTGTATAGAATAAAAATATTATTCATATTAAATGGCAAAACTGGATGACACTACTCTATAATATATAGAGGTTCATGGTTAACATAGTGGAACAGTAGGTTATATCTAGAAGTTCATGTACTATAGTAATCAAAGAGAGCATACAATGCAATTGCTGTGTACATATAAAAATCAGAATTAATGGGTATAACTGTGATGCCAACAGTATGAGATAATGGAACAAGGAAGGGGGAGGGGGGGGGGAGAGAGGGGGGGGTAGAGAGGGGGGGGGAAGAGGGGGGGGAAGGGGGAAAGGGGAAAGGAAAGAAACCAAGAAAAAGAGGGGGAAGGGGAGGGGGAAAGAAGGAAGGGGGGGGGGGGGGGAAGAAGAAGGAAAGGGGAGGGGGAGGGAAAGAGGGTGAGGAGGAGGAGGGGGAAAGGGGAGGGGGGGGAGAAAAAGAAGGGGGGGAGGGCGAAAAAAGGGGGGGGGGGAGGGGGGAATGGGAAGGAGACAACGTAAATCCTGAAGGAAATTAATCGTTAAGAAAATGCTGCAACTCCCAGTCTGTGTTCAGACCATGGGGTTGTAGAGTATCCAGACAGAAGATCCATTTCATTTCTGTCTTATTCAGACGGTTAAGCCTGTCACCCCCTCTCGTGTTTATGGGGATGTGTTCTATACCATAAAATCTGAAGTTTTTCAATCCACCCTGAGGGCATGTCGAAAAATGGTTAGATACTGGATGGGTAATATCTTTTTTCCGAATTAATCTAATATGTTCTGCGATTCTCACATGTAAGGGCCTAATGGTCCTCCCAACATATTTCAAATGGCACCCGCAGGTGATGACATAGATCACATGGGTGTGACGATGGAGTGACAGGTGTAGATGATTGAACACGCTATATCATGTGCGGTCTGTGAGCTGCTATTCACTTTTTGACAAAGGCCAATTGGCTGAAACGCGTCAAAGTGTGCTAGCTCTACATTGGGAGCAATAAAGTTTTGTTTTTTTCACAGTCAGCTGACCAGCCTTCCATTTGTTCTGTGGATCTGGGCCTTAGTATCATATGCCACTGGCCACTGGTTGTGTTTGACATTAAAACATTTGCTCAGAAATAACAGAGGACGCACTAATAGCTCTCAGATATCAATGTGGAATACTCAAAATGCTTTAAGCGCTTCACTGCCAGAAGCTATGGTAATTGGCTATACCGCTTCTCTGATTCTACACCAGTGTTTCACAACCTCTCCTAGGGACACCCCAGCCATATCAGATTTTAGGAATAATAAAGGAATTACCAAACACACGTGTTTGCACATATTTTATATGTGAACATGTGATTAGTTGGTTGTTGTTAAAACATGGCCTGGCTGGAGTGTCACAGGCAGAAGGTTGAGAAACACTCCTCTACAGGTCAATAAGATTATATACCCTCTATCTGAAGAAGGGATATTACACCAAAACTTTGTGCTCTGTCGATCTTATGTATATCCAATAGATGGTCTAAAAGACCCCTTTTTTCACTTAAGCAAGTGTGTACAGTATATCTATTCCTGGATGAAAAACACTTCTCTACTCTCTGGTCAAACCATTGTTCTCATCCATATTTTAAAGGGATCTACTCTTTGCTTAAATTGACAGTCCTATACTTATTTGCCTGCAATTTGTACTGTATATGTTCTGCTTGCTTACTGTATGGTTAAATACTGGAGCGACTACTCTTTAACTTGTGCATTAATGATTTAGACAAGGGCATACAAAGCAAGTTTTCCATATTTACTCATGACGCTAAACTCTGTACGGTTGTGATATCAAAGCAGGATGTAATTTCTTTACAGGAAGACTTGGATAATTTCAGAGCATGCGTATAGCAGATTAGCTTTACTAATGACATAGATCACATGGGTGTGACGAGGGAGTGACAGGTGTAGATGATTGAACACGCTATATCATGTGCGGTCTGTGAGCTGCTATTCACTTTTTGACAAAGGCCAATTGGAAACGCGTCAAAGTGTGCTAGCTCTACATTGGGAGCAATAAAGTTTTTTTTTCACAGTCAGCTGACCAGCCTTCCATTTGTTCTGACGGCGGTGCATCGCGTGTTTCCTCCTTGTGAGGCGTCTTCTCCTATCTGCCATTTTCGGTCGCACGCCGGGTTGCTGGAGCAGAGACCACTCAACACACCGCCGGTCATTGACCGCCCTCACGACGGACGAGTCGTTCGAGGGTTGGCGGTGCTACACAGCGGGACATCCATCACGGGCACGGCATCCACAGCTGGTCAAGGGTGAGTCTCATAACATTTTATTATAGTGCTCTTGGGGAGCCACATCATTGCTAGAGACCCTGGCGCCCTGTCAGCTTTGCCCTATGCCTACAACTTATACTTGGAAGAGATATTTCTCCAGCAACTTTTACACATTTCTGAGCACCTATATTGGTGCATCCCTGCACCTATGTTTTTCCAGATCCACAGAAGTCCGTTATTGACTTAACGAGGCAGATCACGTTTTTCAAAGCTGACGTGTCATGTGGGGCAATCGGAAGCTGTGACATCATCCAGCGCTGCTTCCTATTGGCCCACATGATGCGGGAGCTTTTTAAAAACAAAGAGATGCCGCCACCTCCTTCTGAGGTAAGGTTTTCTGGAAGCAGAGGATCCTCGGAGCTCCAGAGACCCCCTGCTTCAATCCTATGTTTTAAAAAAATTGCCCGCTTGGATAGCTCCTTTAAATCTACAATCCAATTTCCTTTTTAAATAAATAAAAAAACTCTCAGTTTTAAGGTATGGATAACACCCTAAAAACCTTATAAACCCCATGACCCTTTTCTACAATCAGGTAGAAAGAGCTTATAATTTAGTGACTGGCTTCCTTTTCTTGTGTCACGGGATGGAAGGGAGTTTGTAGCATATGGAAAAAGGGAGAGCTGCTTACCGGGAGCAAAAGAAGAACAGAGCTGTGCAATACTGGCCGACCTAGAATGAAAGGAAACCCAGCATGTGTCTGCAGGACAGTGCTGCCATTGGGACTAGGACAGTGGTACAGCAAGTCGGATCAGTATACACAGGGGAAGAAAGAGAGAGGAGACGAACATTAGTGAGGAGGAAGGAGAAAGAGAAGGATGGCAGGTTGAGAAGAAGAAAGGCTGTTGTGGGATCTGCTTCTTTGGATCATACTGAATAGGGGCCCTAACAAAGAGAGTTTAGGCTGTATTAAGAAGCCGGAGAACAGGGAGCTAAAATAAATGAACCATACAGTCAGGGGAAGGGAGTGAAGTATTAAAATAAGCAATGAAAAAAAGTGTTGATCAAATTTAAATAGTAAGGGATAACAAAATAAATAAAGTTAAAGATAAGAAAAATGGGTAAAGCACCAGTCAGTCACAGGGTAAGAAGTCCTCAGACCCAGGACAATGTATACAGGATGGAGGTCAGGACACATAAACGACCCAGCATGAGGTACACAGGATGTCGGTCAGATGATGGACCATAGTAACTATGTGCAGGAATTACTGATAATGAAAAAAACAAGAGGAGGCTACCTCAATGGCGGTGAGTGGAGGTGAGTGACAAAACCAAACACACTACAATTGCAACTTACCACTGAGGTTGTAAAAATAGATACTGTAGTTGAAATAGCGGAGTATTCTGGAAAGGTCAGCAAAGACTAATAAAAAAAAGACAAATCCTGACCAGTTGTATGAATAATGTGAGACAAAGTGTTACATTCTCTCTGCAATATATGCTATTTAAAGAAGCAATTACTCTCTGTTGTTGTTGATAGTAGATATCACTGGAACTAGGTAGTTCTCCGGTGCTGAAGCACGTTGTTTTAAACTAATATTTCAATTCATTCCAGGGAAATAAAAATGGCCACGAAATCTCATGAGTCCTGCAGGCCAATAAGTAGCTTCAATATCATCTTGTTTGGCTTTCTGTAAATGGGAAAACACTGATAACTACATAGGCAAGGATCTTGGGAACTGAGACAAAAAGAATACATTTCAGGTCCTGAGGACCCCTTCCCACTCTTCATGTATGTTAAATAGGCAGAACTAATGCTTTAAATATGCATATTTATTGGCTAAGAATGTCTACAGAATTTATGGGTGGGCAGTTGTATATATATTATCTCTTCCCATGTCCCTTGTTGACCCATCTAGTATTTTGCTTAATAAAGCTTGGTCATGCGTGGCTGTCCCATTCCAGTTTGATGTTTTGTTCTTGTGTCTGGTTCCAGACTCCTTTTTGAGTTGGTTTATCAGTGCACCTTCCCTTACAGGACATAAAGGACCAATGAAGAAGTAGAGCAAAGGTATCTGGACCATAACACCACTCTCCTTCCTTTACACAAGAACTACATGATAACACTGTACCTATGTTCCCCAACTGAACCCATGTCAACAGAACAGGTTGATTCGACTCTGTATTTCATTTCTTTCTTTCGCAAAGCATGCTGGGATTTGAAGCCCCATTGTTCTCTTCAGAAAGAGAATCATACAAAGCAACATGTCCCATTAACATTTACAGAAAGTATGTTCTATAGACAGCACTACCGTACGTAAAGCTATAATGCAGATGTATTTACTTTGTGGGTGCGTAGGAACAATGAGGTTTGGAGTGCTGGGAACACCTGGTGTGTCCCATTAACATTGGTTTAGTTGGCAAGCACCTACCATCCCCATTGTTTAATAGTTTTAGGAATTCCAGCAAATAGGCAGAACCCAACCAATGTACATTTTTTGTCAATAATGAGTATGCTGAAAACAATATTTACATTGGGCAGGGGTGTTGTGTTATGTCTCAAAGCTGTGTATGATCAGTGCACATTTTCAGTTTCCATGTGCCACCAGAATTCTCCAAGTTTGTGACCATGCCAGTGGCTTCCAGTAAAAATGCAAAGGCATAAGACACCTTTTACAAAAAAAAGCAAAAAAGATGGCTTTATTAAAAAAATTACAAATCCAAAACAGCCCGTATGAAAACGTTTTAACCAAACTGAGCCAAAATCAAGCGAGACCTTTCATAACTACATAAGCTCTTCATCGGAGGTAAATATACTATGAAAGGCTTTATCCAAAGTCCATCTGAGGTAACCTCATTGTAATGATCTACCATATACAACATAAGAGTGGGACAAAAAGTATAAGAATTATTGTGTAAGAATACATTTAATTAAGGATTTAAGACAATTTCAAAATGCTATTAGCCATTTGGGTGTAGATTTATTGCAGTCTGTAATACCCATTAACGGACCAGCAACAGACTTCTTCATAAATTAAATAATAGTGTGAATAACTTTTGAAACCTCACAGATCTTTTTTTCAAGTGTTCTGACAACTTAGGGTAACAACTGTGTAGGTTTTCCACATCTCATTTATCAACCTTCTCCTTTCTGTAGGTGTTAGGGTGGACAATATAGTCCAACCAGTTAAAAGCGTAAAATCCAAATGTTTATTTGTACAAAAATGTATATTCAAATTCAGTTTAATGTCAAGATTGTTAAAATTCAAACACTCAACCAACGAGTCAAGTATGTATGTATATCTTTATTTATGTAATGGTGTTTCCCCTCCGAATCGCATATCGGGGCCATTACTGGGTGTTTGTGGTGCATACCTGCTGGTAAGAAGAGGGCGTAGTCATCCGCGGTAACTTTGGGACACAGGAACAGGCTTCTGGGGTCCATACCTCACTTAATACTTAGCAGTGCAGCGCCTCCATCTGCCGTAGGCTCCAGGGATATGGAGGTGATCTCCCACGGTAGAATTGTAACTCTCCCCCCAATTAGATCACACACCAGGCAGGAGATATATTTCAAAACAGGAACCGGTTTATTACTACTCATATTGCAGTAATACAGGTATTCAGCAGTCACCTGCCAGTATCACAGTCTCTTCTCTCAGATATCACCGGAGATAGTCCCTGGACAGTCACTACAGGCCTAGGGCACCCGCAGCCCTCCCTAGCAGAGGCAGAAGTATAGTCACTCTACTCCTCCCTGGAGGGAAGAGCACATGGGAAGGCCCCAATCTTAGGCTTCCAGACGTGACCTGCCGTCCTCATGGGGAAGGACAACCACTAACTTTAGGGCAGTCCTGCCCTTAAGTACAACCAGAGGGTGGGCATCCCATGGGCCAGCCACAACAGGATATGCCACCCCCTGCTGTCACTCGCAGCACCAAAGGATGAAGGGAAAAACCATATGATAACTACTGGCAAAGCTGTGAACACCAGGGTTTATTGCCAGCCCATTGGGTAGATTTAGTAGCCAGGGAGTACCCCGCTACATTTACATAGCACCATATATGTACTGTACATAGCGCTTCACAGCAGTAATACATGTGACAGTATAATGCGTATAAGAGCTTGAGACATAAAAGTAACATTAGGAAAAAGTAATCCCTGCCCCGAAGAGCTTACAATGTAAGTGGTAAGTAGGAAGAGCATACAGATAGAGTAGAAAGGTGTTCTGGTAAGTATCTGCAAGGGGTCAAGGTCTCTGTGTGTGTGAGGACAATCGTAAGGGAGCCTTGGGGAGAGTTGATAGTAATATTTATAAAGTAATAGCACAGACCAGCCTCCCCCCCCCCCCCTGTTTATTAAACAGGTAAAATTGTATCAGCAGTGCACAGCCAAGGGTGTCAGGTATGGCGTATTCATTTTTTTATTATTATTGATAAAACAGCACTAAAAGGTGTGAAAACCTCTTACATGTTTCGCACAGCAAGATGCTTTATCAAGAAGTATATTCTCCTTGTTTTTTATGTTGAGGATAGGGACAATACCCTTTAAGATAGGGTCCCCAAAAGAAGGAATGGGGTACTAAATATTAAAGGAAAAGGAATACGGTCCACCACAGAGGGCATAAGGAAAAGGGACTACCGTATGTCGGCGGATTAGCTCTAACTGCGGATCTGCACTAATATTCCTCATCAGTCTGTATGGAAGTGGCAGTTCCCAAACCAGCCAAAGGTATTGGGTTACGTAAGAAATATCCACCAGGATTCCCAGAGGGGCCTGGAAAAATTAGATTAATATCGATGATGATCCCGATGCAACAAGTGGGGCCGGGACCCACACCTACTCAGAGCAAATACGTCAGTGTAACTCCATATGAGTGTTAAGAGTGGGCACTGATGGAAATAACATATTCATGTATGTCTGCCATAAAATACAGTACCACGTTGCCAATATGCATATGAGCAGTCCCTGTGCTTGGTGACACAAATAAATGACAGTTGTACTACAAAAGTTCCTGGCGCCCATTTTTATACATCCTTGCTATCTCATCGCCCAGCCGCCTGAATCCAGCACCCTGAGACAAGGTAACCCATGGTGAGCAGTCAGCCTTTCTACAACAAATAAACTCCCTAGGAGCCGGGCAGGGAGGGTTACATAAGGAATGTAACAAAAATTGCAAAAGGGCAATCAAGAAACAGAAAGTAAGATCAACCCTAAAAGGTTCTTTAAGTACATTAATAACGAAAAAAAATAGAAAATAAAATATTGGACCCTTTCAGTGTGAGATGGGCAGGCAAATTATTGGAGATAAGGAAAAAGCAGAGGTATTAAACAAATTCTTTGCCTCTATATTTACCAGTAAAAAATGAATTGCAATAATAGTGCCACAGTAGGAAGCCACAACCTTTATATTAACGAACATTTGGATAACTGAGGAAGAAGTTCATAGGCGGTTTGACAAAATTAAAGTAATTAAGGCACCTGGCCACGATGACATATATCCAAGAATTCTTAAGGAGCTAAGTTCAGTAATAGCCAAACCACTACATGTAATATTCAAGGACTCCATTTCCACAGGCTCAGTACCACAAGATTGGTGTAAAACAGACGTGGTGCCTCTTTTTAAAAATGGAGCTAGATCACAACCAGAAATTACATACAGTACCAGTAATAAAAACAAACAGCCGGCGCCTCCAAGATAATAATAGTAAGTGAATTCTGACCAAATAGAGAGTCCAATCAGGGGTAGCAAGCAGTCCTGAGGGGGATCTTGAATGAAGTCTCACAAAGGTGACAAACAGACATGAACAACAAAAAAGACAAAAAGAAAAATCATAGTGTAACTCTAAAAAACCAAACACATGAGAAGAATAACTAAATGATGATTACAATTTTAATAAAATACAATTAATAGATATTATAACAACAGACAATTGGCCGTTGGGCTGAGGACCAAGAATTGCAATACCATCCAGTAGGAGTAAAATTGGAATCCTACTTACAGCAAGGCTGAAAATTAATCTAAAACTAATCTTATTAGTTTCTTTGGGGAGGTAAGTAGGAATTTAGACCAGGTAATGCAGTTGATTTGTTCTACTTATATTTTGAAAAGGCTTTTGATACGGTGCAACACAAGAGGTTAGTCTACAAAATAAAGTAAACTGGACTCAGTAAAAATATTTGCACCTGGATTGAAAACTGGTTGAAGGATAGACAACAGGGGGTTGTCAGAAATTGAACATTTTCAGGTTGGGCTAAAGTTGTGAGTCGGATCGGTGCAGGGACCCCTGCTTTTTTACTTGTTTATTAATGATCTTGAGGTTGGCATAGAAAGCAACATCTCAATCTTTGCTGATGACATTAAATTGTGTAAGGTAATAGAATCAGAGCAGGATGTAATTTCTCTCCAGAAGGAGAACAGTTTTCAGCGCCACTCTATAAAAAAAGACATTCTGGAAAAAGAAAAAAAGAATAGAAGAACCACCTGTAAGGTCCGGGGGAACACCTCTCTCTAAGGGGGTTCCCCCCGTGACTTTAATTACCCGACACGCTCCGACTCTGCTACCTCGCCGCCGCGGGCAGGATCCTCCTTCCCCTTCTCTCCCCGCGGTGGTTACTGAACGCGCGCACGACCAAGGACTTTTACGTCCTCCCACAGGAGGAGTTCCCGCCCCCAACTCAGGCCGCTCGTACCTCTCCCGCGCGGCGCACATGCCTGATGGGCGTGCACCGCCCACAAGCCTCGCATCAAGCACAGCTGTGGCAATCTTTTCCTCACCAATCTCTATCTTCCCTGGGGCCGCTCCCTCGTCACTCCCCCTCTTCCTATTGGTCCTTCATCCTATTTATACCTAGCTCAGTCATTCCTTCTTTGGCTGAGCATAGCTTTGTGTGACCTGTGTTACCCACGGTCGTGCCTGCCTTAGTTCTTGTCTCTTTGTCTTCCCTAGTGATCTCTTTTGTACTGAACCGGCTTGGCTCTGGACCCGCTCTGGACTTCGACCCTTGGCTTGCAGTCTGACCTCCCGAACTCTCCGACCCTTTACCTCGGCTTACGGATTCTGACCTACCTCCCGGCTCTGGACCCCAGGCTCTCGGTACCAACTATCCTTCTGGAACCTCCCTTTTCGTCCGGCGAGTATCTTACTTCATCTTATACTCCCGTACAGTTCCAGACGCCTATCTTCCACTTTCCAGGCGTGTCCCCATAGCTGTGGGTGCAGGTGTTACCCTTCTCACCTCAGTTTCGGGGTCCCTCCTTGTCCATGGTGAGCGCAGCGTGACACCACCAAATTAATAAAGGGTATGGTTCATCTGATTTATGAGGCAAAGCTCTCTAAATTAGATTTGTTTACATTAGAAAAGAGGCATCTAAAAGTGGATATGATAACTATATACAAATATGTTCGGGACAATACAAGGAGCTTTAAAAAGAACTCTTAATTCCAAGGCCTGTACAAACAGGGTCATCCCTTAAGGTTGGAGGAACGGAGATTTCACCAGAAACAAAGGAAAGGGTTCTTTACAGTAAGGGCAGTTACAATGTGGAATTCATTAGCCATGGAGACTGTGATGGCAGATACAATAAATTTGTTAAAAAAAAAGTTAGACATCTTCTAAGAAAGGAAAGGTATACAGGGATATACCAAATAAGTAAACATGCGAAGGATGTTGATCCAGGGAGAAATCTGATTGCCAGTATTTGGAATCTTGAAGGAATTTATTTTTCCCCTTATGAGATATAATTGGATGATACTTCACTGGGTTTTTTTGTTTGCCTTTCTCTGGATCATTATACTGTAAATACAAATTTAACCCCTCCTCAATGGGGTTACCGGTTTGCTAGGATCCGAGTAAGTGTCCATAGTAGACAGAGTACAGTGGATGTTACTTAGAAGGGGAACAAGTCCAATACAAGTAAAGTAACAAAGTAAACGCACCTTCCTTTGAGTGTTAAGAGTGCACACCCAGGGAAGAACTATGTCAATGAGTAGCCAAGGGTATGTACAAAGCAATGTACAACTATGTCATAACAAAATCAATATTTTAACTGCACGATCACCTGTAAGAGCCGTGCATGGAGACTCAGCGCCTCCATGAACCTCTTCCAGGCTGCAATTTTTTCTTTCCAGTTGCCACTCGCTAGGATTTATAGCGCGATAGCACTGATAAAAAAAACTAGTCGGCGTGCATTTTTTTATCGCCCGTTAAAAAAAGGCGTTCATTGTTAGTGAATACCATTTTTGTCGTCATGGTTTAGTGCACAATAAATCAATGCAAAGTCGGCGCCAATGCACTGATTTTATCACCGCTTTGTGAATAGGCCCCTGAAAGTTACCTTTCATTTTCAAGTGTGTCCTAGGCACAGCTACGATAACAATACTTGGTTACATTAAATAGAAAGGGTTATAAATTATATTTAAAGACATTTCATGAACAGTTAAAGATACCATATGTGTTACAGGCGTAACAGTTACAGACCAGATTAAAATGTGAGACAGCTGAAGTCTTGAAAGAACTGAGACCAGGGGTGGCTTTCAGATTCAATTGTTCCATTTGTGAGGTGCACGGTAACAGAAGGAGGAACGACGGGATACTTTGTTGAACCTTGGGACCGTGAACAGTCTTTTGAAGTCAGATCTCAGATGATAAGAGCTGCATGTTTTAGTGGTGAGGAGTTTATTTAGATAGGTGGGTAGATTATCCAGGAAGTATTTGATGGCAAGACAGGAACAATTTACCTTGCTCCTAGACTCAAGGGATAGCCACTCCAAGTTCTTGGAGCATTTCGCAGTGATGTGTGTTGTAGTTACAGTGGAGGACAAAGCGGCATATTGAGTTGTAGAGGGTGTCTAGTTTTCTAAGGTGAGTTTGGGGTGATGTATCAGATACAATGTCCCCATAGTCTATAATTGGCCTTAGCATCTGCTGTGCGATGCACTTTCTGACCAGCTGGCTTAGGGAGGATTTGTTTCTATGAAGTACACCCAGTTTGGCATAGGTTTTGGATGTCAGAGTATCAATATACAACCCAAATGTTAAATGAGATTCAAACCATATGTGCAGATATTTAAAACTAGTGACAGGAGCTACTACAAGGGTTTAAAAAATGTAAAACAATAAATATATATATATATATATATCTCTTAAATGATAGCAGCACGATTGCTGCTTTAAGGATTCACATCTGTGATTCAGTAAAAAAAAAAAGGGTGAATAATGGTTGTAGAGATTTTCTTTTTTCTACAATAAATGGACATTGTCAAGATGCAGTGTTTATATTAGCTTCTCTCTCTAAATAAAGGCGCCTGTGTCACAGTGACCGTTCATCTTTCCAGTGATTCCGTTTGAGATATGTTTGCTTCATTTTTATTTTCCAATACATCCTTTGCCTTATTACTGCACAACAATGTGGTTGTCTGGGGGGGTCAGACCAAGACCATCCCTGGAATTTTCTGATCACTACCGCCATATGCTGTAATACAAACGCGGTATATAGTGTTCATTTGTCCCCTCGGATATATATGAGTAACACCAGGTGACAATGTTCTGCCATGGTCAAATAGTGATTTTAGGTTAACCATCAATAGGCTATCCCTTTGTCCCGACCAATAGCGTGCATTTACATTTACTATAGCTACTGAGCTAACCAACTCATGGAGGAACAAAGGTGCTTATTTTCTGGCACTTAATACACCCATGTACAGTAAGGTCAAATAGTGATTTAAAGTTAACCACTACTAGGTTATCCCCTTATCCAGACCTATACCTCGGTTAGGAAGGGAGTTTGGAGGACGGTCAGATCCAGATTATCCCTTGAATTTCCTGATTACTACCTCCATACGCTATAACATAAAAGCGGTATATAGCATTCATCTGTCCTCTCGGAAATATATGAGTAGCGTCGGGTGACACGCCTATGTTCTACCATGGTCAAATAGTGATTTTGGGTTAACCATCAATAGGTTATCTCTTTATCCAGACCAATAGCGAGTATCTACATTGATTATAGCTACTGAGTTAACCAATTTATGGAGGTAGAAAGGTGCTTATCATCTGGCACTTAATACACCCATGTAAGGTCAAATAGCGACTTAAGGGTTAACCACTACTAGGTTATCCCCATATCCAGACCGATACCCAGGAGCGGTGATAACAGGTATATTGTACCAATTGCATGGGCTCTACAGTCACTCATGAATGCCATTAAAGCTGATGAATCCATCATATATGTGCCTATCGGCGCCTTCATGAGACGAGCTCTAAAGTATTCTGTAGCACTGATTGCTGCACTACACATCTGGTATTAGCAACCTATTGGCTAAGTTATAATTGAGATAAATATACATTGGACCCTGGGGGGTCGGCTACAATATCTAAAACTTGCGAGCCCCAAAATTGCACTGACCTTTTCACATATATCCTCAGATGTGTGTTTGCTAGTACATAAGCAGACCCCCTTTACCTGTTCTGCCAAAGTTCTTGTTTTAATTGGCTTCTTCATACAGGCAATTAGCTGAGTCAATCATATTAATTCACACTCACACGTTTAATGCGTTCAACTTTATTTAAAATTTGGAGCACAGCTCATCAATAAAGTGTTTTTTAATTTTGAAATCATATCAATGGGCAATCCTTGCTCCTCTTACCTTTACCAGCTCAATCCCTGTTTGCTGTCTCTGTGGACAACACTTGATAGAGTGCTCTCGTTCATTGGGGTCCTTTTCTTCTTAGCATACACACTGCACAAAAATGTATCAAACGAAGGCCAGGATTCCTAACATTTTGATAAAGTGGAGATATTGTCAAATTCTAAAAAAAAAATGTAGGGTGCGTTAATAGCAAAAGAATAATTAGGGATTCATCAATGTTTCAACGTTCCTAAATAAAATGTGAAGTGGAATAGTAAGTTTAATTATTTTGACTATAAAGTTGCAAGAACGGTAAAACGGAAACAAAGGGGCCTATGCACTAAGCTCTGAAAAGTCTCTTATCACCGCCTTATCGCCAAAAAAGCCTACTGCTATTCAGTAGGCTCTGATAAGTCGGCGATAAGAGACCTTTTCGGGATTTTTGGGGGAGAGAAAAAAAATCTCCAAACGCGTGGTGATAAGCCACTTATCACCACTAATCCCCAGGTTTTCAAACTCGTGCTATTCTAGTAGCCCCAATTAGCTTATCGAGGCTAATCACGGCTCTAGATTCAGATTTCCTCTCAAAATCGTCTCGCCAGGAAAAGTTGTCAAGAGGGTGGTGAGAAGCTGCCGATAAGCTGCGAGACGAGACATAGAAAATAAAATGCATTTTTCCTGCATCGGATTGATGCCGGGAAGTATCCATTACTATCAGCAACGGAGACCCCCGTCATGAATCCCATGCAATAAAAATGCATTAACAGGCCACTTCATTACCTTAGCGACTAACCGCCAAGGCAATGAATGGGTTAAGGAACAACAGCTGCTTTATTGGGGGCAGAGTGTGTAAGTGAAGGGCCAAGTACCCACTTCACTCACCCCCTCTAGCCTCAATAAAGCTGCTATTGTGCGTTAACCCCTTGATTTCCTTAGCGGCTATCCGCTATGTAATGAAGCTGCATTAATGTCATTTTTATTAATAGTGTGCGGGAGCAGGGGATCTCCTGAGCTGAACCGCTTTGATTTCAGCCTCGGGGATCCCCTGCTTCCCGAGTTACAGGCCCAGATATGGGGTGCCGGTTTCTCCTTCATTCTTTAAATCCCCCGGTCACATGATGCAGATGATTTAAAAATGGCGGTGATACTGGCACCTGATGCCCCATACCAGGGCCTGTAACTCGAGAAGCAGGGGGTCGCTGAGGCTGAAATCAAAGCGCTTCAGCTCAGGTGACACCCTGTTCATCTACACTAGTAATACAGTTTAAATTAAAAAACATACATTTCGGGCGAGATTTTAACAGGGAGAGGCAGCTCTCTTTGAACAGCTCTTTCTTCAGCAGATAGAACTCGCTGGGTAAGCCCTTTTCAGGGAGGTGATCATCACGCTGCTGGCTATTCGCCATTTTTGCAAATGTTGCTATCACAGGTATTCCGGGCTTTTCTACATACCGTGATAGCAACGCTTGAAAAAATGGAGATTTAAAAACCCTGGCGATTTTTTTTATCAGAGTTTAGTGAATAGGCCCCAAAGCCGTGGACCTCTCTGCAAAGTTTAAATGTCTTGGTCACGTGATGTGGGAGATTTCAAAAATGCAGGGAGATATCAACACCCCATACTGGGGCCTGTAAGTCGGGATGCAGGGGGTCCCGGGGCTAGCCGAGTACCTGGTTTATTGGGGGTAGAGTGTGTGGGTAAAAGGGGTAGTTGCCCCAGGGTTGGTGATTAGGCCTACCGGGAAGGTTGTGGGAGGAGTTAATCCCTTCATTACCTTAGTGGTTATTACTGCTAAGGTAATGAAGGGGTTAACCCCTCCCGTTACCCACTCGGTAGGCCTAAACATCCACCACAGGCCAAATACCACCTTAACCAAAACCTCTATCCCCAATAAACATTTAAATAATCTACAACAACCAATACTATCCTATACACCCATTGATTGCCAGTGCGGTTATCTATGCCCTCAATGGGAGCAAAGACAATGCCAATGGCAATGAATAGGCACACTACTACCAACCCTCTCTACCCATAACAACCCGTCCGCCCCCAACATTTGCAGTACAGTTATGGGCAAAATCTCTATTATCCACATCCTAGAAAATAGCGCATTTGCCCATTAAAAAAAACAGGACCCAGCCAGCATATAGTAAATTAAAGTTATACTTACCCCTGCCAGGATAAAGGCTGCCCTCGTACTCTCCTCTGTCCTCCTTGTCTTCAGTGGGCAGCAACATTAAAAATGTAAAACTATTACTACATTTAGCAAAGAAAGAGAAATGAATCTCAATATGGGTGCTTCTAAAAACCAAAATGATGGCAGCAATATAGCTGATAACTGGGATTTTAATGACCATAAACCCTATACATTGTGTACGTGGAAAAATTTTGCTCTCGATAAAGCCTTAAACATAGACCCAATAAAATAAATGGGGAACAACCTTAGCTAGGAAGACAGAAGTAAGCCCACATATAAGTAAACTTGCACTATAAACCAAGCCAGAGACCCCTAGATCTAAAGGCTGGAGCACTATAACATCCCCACAAACACAATAATAGCAATGAAGGGCAAGGAAATGAGTATGAACACACATGTAGTAATCCTTGAAGGTCTCCTGCAATCCCAGAAATGGCGAGCGTCGATCCAATAGCCAGGAACAGGAACAAACAAAAAGTGATAGCGCACTGCAAAAAAATAGGGCTGGAGGCAGTAGGTGAAAAAGTAAAAATGCTTTATTGAAGATGCATAATAGCCAAAGCTAAAAAAGAAAAAAAGAAAAAGACTCCCCTAACGCGTTTCACGCCTAAGTGGCACTTTATCAAAGTGGCGTTTTATTTTTTTGCAGTGCGCTATCACTTTTTGTTTGTTCCTATTACTACATTTAATTGGAGGGAAAAAAAGGCCTAGGATAAGTAAACAAATTCTCACTATTCCTAACAAAGAGGGAGGTTTGGAGATCCCGTGCTTACTTTCATATTACAAAGCAGCCCAACTCAGCCAAATAGTCCTGTGGCACTCCAACCCATCTCACAGATGCTGGGTATCCCTTGATTCATCTTTGGTCTGCCCATTAGAACTCAAAACCCTGTTATGGCTTCCTACCATGAAGCAGGTAAATATCACTCAATCCAACTATAGCCCACCCCTTTAAACTTTGAGACTCACTAGCATTTAAATATTCTCTGACATCTCGAGACTCTTTAATGACCCCCTTTTACGCTAACCCGTGTTTTACGCCTGAATTAGTGAAAAGGAGATTTACCAAATGAATGGACGCAGGCTATTCTAAGGCTGGGGAACCTGGATCCCGACCTAAATCCTTGGCCTTTTAATTTCTTTCATGAGGAAAAAAACAACCCTTCTATCGAGTTTCTTCAGTACTTACAACTCAAAGCCTTTAACAATAAAATACACCCCACCAACTCTCTTACTCTATTTGAATCCCTCTGTTCAAGGGAAAGATGTACGGTTGGGTTTATCTTACATCTTTATGGTTATTTTGTAAGCTCTCCTCCCTCAACTCAACAAAAATTTAAATATTTAACTCAATGGGAGTGAGACCAAGGAGAGGAATTGGAGGTGGAGAATTGGGGTGACATTTTTATGGCTGTCGCAAAGTCCTCCATATGCACTACCATAAAACTAAATTCTTAAAAGGTTATGATACGGTAGTATTTGACTCCCCTTAGGCTCTCCGGGCTCATTCCGGGATATCCCTCAGTTTTCCCCAAGGGTTGTGTTGGCCAGACCTCATTTATATACATGTGTTGGTCATGCCCGATGGTGTCATCTCTATGGGAGAAAAGAAAATCTTGGCTCCAGAGAATTTTTGATCTGGATCACCCTCTGGATCATTGGCTGTTCCTGCTGAATAAACCCTGCCAGGGTCTTTCGAAACATGAAAATAAACTACTATGCCATATTGCTACAGTGGCGAGATGAGAGCTGGCAGTCATATGGAAGCAAGGAATAATTCCCTTTATTGCAAAAATAAGAAATAAGGTCTGGTTTATTTGCAATATGGAGAAACTGTCCAGCCTTACGAATGACTCTTGCTTAGAATTTCAAAAGGTTTGGCAGCCATGGATCCTATATTCAGGCAATCCAAATATAAGCTCCAATTCTATATTGCTGTAACAAGGGATGCTGGGAGTCCTGGAATTCTATCTTGGTACCCCACCTCCTGTCCCTCCAGGTCAACTTTTCCCTCTTAAGAACTGTTGTTGAGTCGGGGATGAAGTAGCGATTCAAAATGCTTGATGTTTATTTTAATATGCTGTAATGTTAATAACTTTCCTGCCACCCCCGAGGGCAATGTAACTTCATCGTGCTAAGATGTTAATCTTTGGAATTGTACCCACCTCCCCCACCCTGTTTTATTTATCTACCCCCAACCCATTTCTTCCCCCCCCCTTTGTTCCCCTTCCTTTGAAAATTTTCAATAAAGATTTGAGTTTCAATTTTTTTTTTTAACAAACTACTGGTTACTAACCCCTTAATTACCATAGCGGTTATTAACTGCTATAGTAATTAAGGGGTTATCCATGCATGCTACTCACCCAGGATGCCTAACCACCCTCCCTGGGGCAACTACCCCCATCTCCATTGGTGGATGTACCATGTGATTCCTTTCCTTTTTTGAGTGATGTGATTTGATGTCATCAGAAAGGTAGCGAGGCATGCTACCTGATTGGCTGGCTTACCTCCCTTTTTGATGATGTCACATCACTCCAAAAAAGGAAAGGCATCACATGGTACATACACTAATCCGACTGGTGGGTGTACCATGAGATGGCTTCCATTTTTGTTGTTGCTTAAGTGACGTCATCTTAAAGGGATGTAAGCATAAGCTACCTGATTGGCTGGCTTCGATCCCTTTAAGATGACGTCACATCATTAAAAAAAGGTAGGTGCCAGCAAAGAAGTTTTACTTAAAAAATGGAAGCTATCACATAGTACATCCACCATTAGATTGGTGGATATTCCATTTGTCAGTCTAATGTGACATCACAGGCTTTATATAAGTCTGCCATGTCTCATTTGAACCCAAGAAGCCGTCGGATCAACATCTCCTGGACCTGTTGGATTACAAAGAAGAGAAGATAGAAGAAAAGGGTGAATATAAGAAGAAAATAAAAAAGAAAGAACTACAGTACTCACTGGAGACTCCTCTTCGAGCAACTGAGGATCATGGACTTCTTCGCATCATGCTGTTGAGGATCATTGCGTTGTGGTGCTGCAGTTGGATGAGGAGGGTGAATGTTGATCCCGGAAAAGTTAAGAAACACATTGATTGGATTTTAATTCAGTGTGTGTTTTTTTAGGATACCCATTGACTGTCAATGTGTTTATACCTTTCAGGGTATAAATGAACTCATTGACAATCAAAGCATATACTGTATTGTCAAATATTTGTTTTAATTGAAATTTTGACTTTCTTTTGTGGTTATTTTGTTTTAGGTTGTCCATTCATTGCCTTTGTGACAATCCATGCCCATATTGTGGGCATGGTTTACCATAGGGACACTCAATGTTTTATTGGCAAATGTTTGTTTTAATTGAATTGTAATGTCTTTTATTTTGTGGTGTTTTTTTTAGGTTGCCCATTCATTGCCATTGTAGCAATCCATGCCAATTTTGTGGGAATGGTTTACCACAGTCACAATCAATGGGTATATTGACAATTGTAATGTATTGTACTGTTATGTCAATGTTATTTTATTGTGTATTTCTTTAGTTTTGCAAACATTAGCCATTTTTGGCTACTTGTGTTTTTGCCCATGTGTGTGATGGGGGTAGACGGGGTGGGGGATGAGGGTAGTAGCCCGGGGTGGGTGGTAAGGCCCCCCGGGTGGGTAGTGGGCAGGGTTAACCCCTTAATTACTATAGCAGTTTTTAACTGCTAAGGTAATTAAGGTGTTAGTTGCCAGTAGTTAGTTTTTACATTTTAACCCACGAAAGACACGTAGGCGGAGATGAGGACAAGGTTGGACTTCATCCTGGCATGGAAAATACAACTTTAATTTACTAATTGATGGCTGAGTACTGTTTTATTTTTATTTGCCAAATACCCTATTATCCAGATCTGGCTAATAGGGATTTTGCCCATTACTGTACTGTATGTGTTGGGTGGGAGGGGGTGTTGTTGGAGGTATAGGGGGTGGGTAGAAGGGTGCCCATTCATTACCATTGGGGTTATCTTTGCTCCCATTAAGGGCATAGGTAACCGCACTGGCAATCAATTGGTGTATTGGATAGTATTGGTTGTTGTATTGTATTTTAATGTTTATTGGGGGTAGAGAGGGTGGGTGAAGGTGGTATTTGGCCAATGTGGGTGTTTAGGCCTAACCGGTGGGTAGCAGGAGGAGTTAACCTCTTCATTGCCTTAGAGGTAGTAACGGCTAAGGTAATAAATGGTTAACCCCTCCCGCAACCTTCCCGGTAGGCCTAACCACCAACCCTGGGTCAACTACCCCTTTCACCTACCCCGTATACCCCCAATAAACAAGGTACACAGATTTAGCTACCCGCTAAGGTAATTAAGCTGTTTTTATTTTAATAACATAGTATTGAAGCAGGGGTTCTCTGCAGCTGTATCGCATTAATTTCAGCCCAGGGGACCCTCTGCTTCCTGATTTATGGGGTGCCGGTATCATCCCGGCATTGTTTACATCTCTTGCATCACGTGACCGGGACATTTCAACTTTGCAGAGAGGTCCGCGACTTTGTTTCCATTTTACCGTTCTCGCAACTTTATAGACAAAAGAAGTAAACCTACATTTCCATTTCACTCCTTATTTAGGAACGTAGAGACATTGATGAATCCCTAATTATTCTTTCGCTATTAACGCACCCTAAATTTTTTTTAGAATTCAATAATATCTCAACTTTATCAAAATGTTATGAACGCGGGCCTTTGTTTGTTACATTTTTGTGCAATAACAAGGCAGAGGATGCCTTTGAAGATAAAAATGAAGCAAACATATCTCAAACTGAATCACTGGAAGATGAACGGCCACTGTCACAAAGGTTCCTTTATTTAGAGAGAGAAGCTAATATAAACACTGCATCTTGACAATGTCCATTTATTTTAGAAAAAAAGAAAATCTCTACAACCATTATTCACCCTTTTTCTTTACTGTTCCACTTCGTACCTTATTTAGGATTGTAGAAACATTGATGAATCCTTACTTATTCTTTCGCTATTAACACACCCTAAAAAAAAAATTACACTTCAATAATATCTCCACTTTATCTACATTTGATGAATCCGGGCCAAAGTTCAGAGTTTGAGATCTTTCGTAACTAGCTTAATTTTTAGAAAAGGTAGTTTACAGTATGTTACTTACTGGTGTTAGTTGGTAAGCAGCGGCAAATTTTGAAATCTGCCGCCCCTAGTCACTTACATATGTCGGTTGCCTCCTTGCTGCCTCTTTTCTTTGGCCCTCCTCCTGCTTCCGATTCACAGCGTCAAATGACGCCGCGAACGTCACCAAAGTGATGGCACACGGTATCTCGTTGAAATGGTAATGCGACGTCATGTGACGCTGCGATGTCATGTTGCCGTGGCAACTGGATGCCGTGTGACGCCACGTTGGTGACATCTGCGGCGTCATTTGATGCTGTGAATCAGAATGAGGAGATGGGGGGCAGAAAGGAAACAGCATGGAAGCGCCCGGCACATGTACGTGACAACCCATCAAACCCGTAGGCCCAAGAACACGACAAATGTATATGCGGGTGGACATTTTTGCCGCCCCAAAATTTTGCCACCCTAGACCCAGGCATAATGGGAAATCTGCCACTGTTGGTAAGTAAAAAATACTACTACTGTCAGCAGCCATGAAACCACTGTCAGCAGCCCTCTCCCTTATGGAGTTATGGAGTTATGGAGTTACTGTATATATTGTGGCTTGCATTATGTTAATTTCTGTCAGTTCCACAAACGTCACTGTGACTAAAAACATCTAGAAAGTTTGAGACCACCTAATTTTATGACCTGTTGAATAGACTATATTTTGTGATAGATTAACACTGATCTAGTAAACCACAAACCACAAACAGTGAAAATAATCCCGTGATTCAGATGGATGAACTGGCAGAGAATATTGTGCCTAAATCAAATACATTTTAATCTGGTAAATGCATTTGTAGAGATAAATGTTAACCTACAGATGCAGCAACGAGTATTAGAACTCTGCCTGGGTAGATTCTGGGGCAGTCTCACAGTAAATGCCTCAACATTTCTCTGAGATTCTTAATGGCCCATCGGATTAACACAGCAGGGGGTCCCTGCAAACTGAATGGGACTGCAGGGACCCCCTGCTGCGCTAATCCGATGGGCCATTAAGAATTTTACAGAAATGTTGAGGCATTTACTGTGAGACTACCCCAGAATCTCCCAGGAAATTCTCCGGTAAGTGTTCCAATACTGGTGGCTGCATCAGTACATTATCCTGAAGACAGTTGTTTTAATATTTTTTTTTACTTCTACATACATGACTTACAACCAATGAACGATAAATATAATCACTTGCTTAATGGAGGTATTCTTATTAAATAAAGCGAAACCTTCACTGAGCAGGGTTTATTAGAATAAATGAGCATATTAAATTTATGAGTTCATATTTCACCATAATATATTTTATAAATGGACAAAACCATTTGTTTTGCGAATAAATTAATGCAATAATGTGTTTCTTAGCAACATCTATAAAGGAGATTCTGTTTAATGGGTAGTTTGGGAAGTGGTTATATGAAGAGTTACGGGAGGATATACTTGGCATGATAAATGAAAGTAACTCTCCATAACGCTGCCTCCACTACATCTCAGACTTCAAGCTTTCCCTAAACATCTGCTTTAATCTACCAACGATGTGCATCTCTCCTTCTCGCTCATTATTAGGTTAAATCAGTTAATTTAATATCAATTATTTTATTCTGTGAGATGTAATTATTGACATTCTAATATTCAAATGTAACATTATGAAAAATATACAATATCATTTAAACATGCAGGATGGACAGGTAAAGGACTACAGATAATGTCAACTTTCAAATTAAAGTGTTGATAGACATATACAGAATAACATTAAACATATTTACGAAATATTATTTTGTATAAAATGAGTATATTATTATGTAAATATTGGGGGGATTGCTACAACAAATATGTAAATTAGCCAGGAATTATACATTAAATATATCAGTGCTTTGACTGTCGAAATCCTCAATTGTCCCTCTGTCCTGTGGCCATAACACACCACGTACCTCCTTGTGTTTCACTTCTACTCACAAAAACACCAAGACTCAAATGTGAATGAAAATAGCCACAGCTTTTATTTCACAATCTCATACATAAATGTACAGGACCTTGCAAGCACCACGTATATGTAGAGCTCCAGACAAACGTGTATACCAAGCACCAGCCATGGCTGCTCAGTGGGCTAATCCAAATTCAATCACTGACATTCCACCATAACCAACATTCCATGAGCGGACATAACCATGCCCTGACATTCACCATTGAGTATTAGCGCTGCCCCTACCTCCATGAGAGGACAGCAGCCAACTCTATCACAAGGCACCACACTCTGTTAATTATCATAGGCAGTAGAAGTGCCTCTCCCAATTAATCCACCAGGTAGAAGCAGGGGAGGGCCTTATTTCTCCCCCGCCGAATCGATCTCCAATGAATTCCTCTGGCATGGTCCTTCATCTGCTGTGCCAAAAATGTAAAAGAGATTGCCAACACCCAGCATTTATTTAACTTTTATGTCTTTTTTCAAGTATAAATATATATACATATTTTTTTACGTTTATTTAATTATTTGAAACATTGTCAATACATAAAAAGGAAGTAGCATGCTTGCAATAGGTTCCCCATTCCATAAAAGCCTTACAGTACCACTTTTTACCTAGCCTTTAATAGATTAATTTTGCGGGCAGGTGTTACCACTTGTACACCAGGCACCAGCCATAGCTGCTCAGTGCGCCAATTCAAATTCCATAACCAACATTCCACCATATCCAACCTTCCATGAGAGGACAACATCACACCCTGCCATTCACCATTGAGTATTAAATCTGCCTCTACTTTCACGAGGACAGTACCCCCCAAGCACCACAGACAGTTACCAATCATGGGCAGTAGCAGCACCTCTCCCAATCAATCCCACAAGTGAAAGCAAGGGAGTGACTCTTTTCTCCCCCGTCGTTTAAATATTGGTTCTGCTATACCCCTCATGGTCTGGATTCCCCATGCACCAGCTTCAGCAATAGTGAAGCTGTGGGATAGATCATATTTACACCGTGGCTACACTTTCTGATCTAAATAGGATAGAAAGCTGCCAAATATCCTGCCAAAGACCCCCAAATGGATTACAATTAACAGAGGAAGAAAAGAAAGAAGAAAACAACTTACTGTATCTGAGGATCGTCGCTTCTTTGTTCGAGAGGTTCCTGAGATGCCAGGAATCGGAAGGTGAAGACATCTAAAGGTAAGAAAAACCACTGAATGTATGTTATTTTAATTTTGTAGGTTTTTACAATATATTTTTTTATTTGTATTTTTTTTCATTGCCAATTGATTGCCAAAGTATTTATGTATGCCCCTTTAGCGCTATAGATACATACAGTAACAAGCAATGCATTTTTTTTGGCAAATGCTTGCTTTTGTTTCTTTTAAATGTATTTTAGTTGCTTGCTTTTAATTATTTCTGGTATTTCTTTTGTGTTTTTATTTTTAATAATGGGATTTTTTTGTGTTTTCTATTTTTAATTTCTGTTATTTTGTTGGTGTTTGAATTTTAATTGTGGTTTATTTTTGGTCTTTTTCTTTTTAATAATGGTGTTTATTTGATGTTTTCTTTTATTTATATATTTTTTTGGTGTTTTGATTTTTAATTCTGGTGTTTCTTTGGTATTTGCTTTATTGATTTCTGGTATTTTTTTGTGTTTTCTTTTTTATTGTTGTTTATTTGGTGATTGTTTTGATTGAATTTTATATTATTGGTGGTTGTTTATTTTGTATATAGGCATGATGTACCACTGTGCCAATCAATTGTTTTCTTGGCATTTGTATGTAATGTTGTTTTTTCTATGTAATGTGTTTTATTTTGGGCCTTTTTTTTTTAGCTTCCCCATTTATTGCTATAGTGGCAAAGCATGTCCGTATTATATGGGTATGCTTTAACACTATGGCAAAGATAGGTAGCGGGGGTGGAGGGTGGGGTTAGGCCTCCTGGGTGGGTAGCGGGGGAGGTTGGGTTAACCCCTTAATTACTATAGCGGTTACTAACAACTAAGGTGGTTAAGGGGTTAGGGGCCATTAGATTGTATTTTTATTGTATTGTTGCTGCCTGCGGAGGACAAGGACGGTGATGAGGATGAGAACTGCCCTCATCCTGGCAAGAGAAGCATAGAAAAATTAGGAAATGAATAAAAAATGGGTGCTTCTAACTCCTATGGTGAGTATGCAGACCTTGAAAAGTATGCACTTCAATTGTTGAGAGTAGTGGAACAGTCCATAAAAACTGCTGGATACAGTTCTTTTTGTTGACGTGTATAATAAACCCAATATTGAGTGGTAAATAAAGCATAGAGAATCTTTCTTGATACTCACTTCGAGCAAATATATGGAAAGAGCGATGTCAAACCTGCATAGTCCTGGTAAAGGTCCCGCATCACCAGAGCCCCTCCAGGTTGCAGGCAAGTGTCCTCCCGTAGCTCCAAATCACCGTAACCCACACTGGCTATTTAGAGAACTGACAATTCAGGGTCGATGAGTATACTCACAACTCCTTGCTACCCATGCAGTAAATGTTCCCGTGGCGTGCTGCAGTCCAGTGCGATACAGGAACAATTTTTTTTTTAAAAAGGTAGGGCTGCGCACAGCTAAAGAACTGGGCTGGAGACAAAACGTTTAAAAATGAAACATTTATTACGGCATGGTAGCCAAAAGACTTACAGACAGAAAAAAATGGGTCCTCTGACGCGTTTCCCGCCTCTGGGTCACTTTTTCACTCTTAACAAATTATGTCCATTACTGTACTGTATGTATTGGGGCGGGTGGGGGGGAGGATATTTATTTGTATATATTGCACATTTTTTTTATGCACAGGATTGATAACGCAGGCCAGCGGGGCCCCCGGACACCCATGGGGACCACTCGAGGACCCCTGGACACCTGTGGGGACCACTCGAGGCTAGAATTCTCCAGTAGAAATATCTTTCTGGTTGGCATACATTGTATAAGCTCCAATTCTGCATGTGCTATACAGATGAGTGAATGCAGTATCTACTGTATATGTGTAAAAAATAAGTGTATACAAGCGCTAGTGCAACAATATTGAACAAACAGGAAAAACAAAACCTGGGATACAGTCCTAGACAGTAGGTAGTCCTGGAGCTGCCATGGAGGTTTAATCTGGGATCTTCCAACCAGATATGCAAGATGTGGGTGGAAAAACCTCTAATGGCGCTGAGGGTAAGTAGCTGGAACAGAAGTCTTGTGCTGAGGTGTCTTTGGAATGGCTCAGAGAGGGAGACAAGAAAAATACAAGCACCACTATGGTGTATTACCCTTTAAACAATGTGAGACATATGCATGGAAATATGGAGCATTTAATGGTTAAAACAATTGTTAATACAATTGAAGTAAAATGTGAACTGTAAAATAAACAGTAGATGATCTTCTGTTAATAAACGAATTGAGGGCTTCCCAGCACTTAGGCCGAAAAAAGCCTTGCTGCTCTACCAGAGGTAAAACTGAAATCCTACTCACCGTCCTGGAGTAGGACATGTGCAATGGTACGGGGTCTTTAGCCAGGGCTGGCCATCTGCTGTGGGGTGCTGGACGTGCTGGAAGCGTGCGGGGAGGTTTCAGGAGTACTCGTGTTCTCAAACAACAGAGTGGATAGCGCGCGTCTCCTCCGCTGACGTCACTGCCGGATTGGCTCAGCTACGGTGTCCCTGGATGGCCACAATACCTTCCTACGCGTTTCGAAACACTCGGTCACGTGACCGAGTGTTTCGAAACGCGTAGGAAGGTATTGTGGCCATCCAGGGACACCGTAGCTGAGCCAATCCGGCAGTGACGTCAGCGGAGGAGACGCGCGCTATCCACTCTGTTGTTTGAGAACACGAGTACTCCAGAAACCTCCCCGCACGCTTCCAGCACGTCCAGCACCCCACAGCAGACGGCCAGCCCTGGCTAAAGACCCCGTACCATTGCACATGTCCTACTCCAGGACGGTGAGTAGGATTTCAGTTTTACCTCTGGTAGAGCAGCAAGGCTTTTTTCGGCCTAAGTGCTGGGAAGCCCTCAATTCGTTTATTAACAGAAGATCATCTACTGTTTATTTTACAGTTCACATTTTACTTCAATTGTATTAACAATTGTTTTAACCATTAAATGCTCCATATTTCCATGCATATGTCTCACATTGTTTAAAGGGTAATACACCATAGTGGTGCTTGTATTTCTCTTGTCTCCCTCTCTGAGCCATTCCAAAGATACCTCAGCACAAGACTTCTGTTCCAGCTACTTACCCTCAGCGCCATTAGAGGTTTTTCCACCCACATCTACTGTATATGAGTGTAGAACCTGTTTCTGACAATCTGCTACCAAAGCAATGTATACAGTTACATTTTCTGCTATGGGTCAATGTAGCTTTTATTGCATGCTAATCATCAGCATCCACGACCACATGATTTTATGATTTATATGAATAAATCTGTTTCTAATTTGCAACCGTACAGCGATAATGAAAATCATATATAATGTATAGTACATTTACATGCATACATACTGTAGATGCCTAATATCAATGTATAAAGTTGAATCTGCTGATACTGTATATTGATGTGGTGTTTACCTTCCCTAAAATGTAGCTGGTTTATAATTAGATTATTTAGCCCAGTCGTCTACAAGTCATTTGCTTCTTTCCCTACATGCTTACGTTATCTGTCAGGGAACTGCAAAAGTACCGTTTAGGTACAGGGATATCAGCCTGGGCAGACTGCGACAACATTTTAATTTGGCCACCTTCTCACATCTAGTGCTACCGACAGGGAAAATATATTGCTTCCCCAGTCAAACTTACATTTGGCATATATAGCAGTGTATCATCTAACAGAGTATTTAACATAGAACACATTACATTGGTTTGTCAGGCCTTGCATACAGTATGTATGAGAGTGATTTCCTGCTGGGATACCACCTGCTAAGATCTAGGAACACTGAAATATTTCACTTCCTCCCATCTCATTTCCCACTTTCTGCTCCACCCACCTCACACAGCCTTCTTATCCTCACTTAACCTCATGCTTTCCACTTCTGCAGCCACATCTGATATATCATTTACAGTACATCCTTAAAGATCATCCTTTTTGGTCTGGTCACGATTCAGGTCATGCTGCGCTTGCACTTATGGCTCCTGGACTTCTTTTAGCTCATTGTACGAACGAGGACATCCCCTTGAGCTAAATCAGAGTACTTCAACCTCCCAGGATACCGAGAAAGACTTTGTTTTGCTAGTAAGCTAGTAAGCTAGGAAATATATATATGGCTCCTGGGTCACCAAGAGAAAGCAAAATAGAGATACAGTATATGCTGCACACAATTAAATAGAAAAATAGAAAAAAAAACAATACAATTACCGGTGCTCTTGATCCCAGGGAAACCAGTCAGTAATCCAAATTATGCAGTGGAAAAAAAAATGAATCAGGGCACTATGGATTTGCTTTAAATAAATCCATTTATTTAATCCATAAATACGACCGACGTATCGGTCGAAACATCTTATTTATGGCTTGAATAAATGGATTTAGTTTGAAGCAAATTCGGAGTGCCCTGATTTGCTTTTTTTCCTCCAAGAAAAAGCACATCAACATCTTGCAATGACATTGCAGCTTCCTATTGAGAAACGCTGACCCCAGCAGCCATATTATGTGACCAAATAGACTTTATAACAGGAGCATAACATACATTTAGCTCTGTCAACACTTATGCAATTTGCGTGAGTCTCACGCATTAGGGTCATAAACCCCGCCTACTCACATCACAATCCTATGGCTCGTGTCACAATCTCATCTCATTGTACTATAACCCTGCCCACTCGCATCATAACTCTGTCCCGTGCAGTAACGTCCTGCCCGACTTGCGCCATCACTTCATCCTTTCATGCCATAACCCCGCTCCAGGCGTATCAGAATGCCTTGCTTTAGAGATCTCACGTAAATCACACACGTGTGATACCCCTTCTCATACTCTAGAGTAGGGAGCCCGTGACAGCTCTGATATTTTTGGGGCTGATATTTAGGACATCTGCCTCTATGATGTTTTTTTTTTTTTACATTATCATCATCATGTCGATATATGTATATGCATATGTATATGAATGTGCATGTGGCATCAGGAGCAGAGACATACAGTGCCAGATGTGGACGAGAGTTCAAACGCCGATGGAGGGGACCCTCTACGACTATGAATACAGCAGTACTGAAGTACCCATTTCTTTTTTTAACTCAGATTTTTATTGATTTTTACCATCATACAGTAACGAGTATAAGTGTCTTCCACAGAGGTGACAATGATAACTCATAACACTTGTATTGAGCAAAGTACAAATCAAGAAACAATAAAGAAGGGTGGGGGGGGGGGGGAGAAGGGGAAGGAGAATCAGTCTGTCCTTTCAGTCCTTTCCTTGTTCCTAAATTCAAGGTAAAGGAAGCGGTGCAACTCCCACGCAGGTAAAAATCACAGACCAGGGTAAGGACACTCCAATGAAGCTTTAATGACACCCCACAGCCCCGAAAACCCACTCTGATGCGTTTCGCACGTATACCGTGCTTTGTCAAAGAGAACATAAACAGTAGAAAGAAAATCGACTTAAAATACCCATCAAACCCTGCGTTGAACCAATGGCAACTCGGCACAATCCCAGTAACTACCACCTGTTGAATAATCAATCACTGAACTGGCTGACCAGGAGAGGAGAGTTTGTGTCAAGTGTCACAGGGTAGAGAGAGGTAATCTAAAAAATAATAACCAGGTGGACAGAGATGAAGTAAAGAACAACATAACATTAGAAATAAACTTCAATAGTAAATAATTAACTTTATTCTGCCTGGTAATATGAATGAATAAAAACAACAACAAAAAAATATATAAAAACAAGAGTCAGGGGCTGTAATCCTGACAGACAAATTATTACTAAAGAATCATCTCCAATTATATATAATTCATGAAAAATATGAAACAAATACATATGAAAAAATATATAAAGAAGACCACATAAATAAATGCCAAAAATCAAACAATTACTCCTGCAATGAACATATAAATCTATTATTGTCCCCACAATAAAAGAAGTATTGATTCATTGCGTAAATAATTAAATAATAATATGTCTTGGTATGATGGTTGTAATAATACAAAAATACCATTCATGGCACATATTTAACGCCACTTCAGTGATTAATAATTTCAGCAATGCTGAAGACAATAATAGCGGGAGTAAATGAATGTAAAAGTATGACAAATATAAGTAACAGAAACCAATAAGCTCAAATAGCAATAAAAATAATACATGAATTAGAAATGATAATGATAATACATAATAAAAAATAATAAATAAATAATGAATAATAAATGTATAAAAAAAGGGAAAAGGGAAAAAAAAGGGAAAAAAGGAAAAAAAAGAAGAAAAAAGAGAACAAGAAAATAAAAGGAAAAAGAAAGAAAAAGAATAATCAATGTCAAAAATCAATCAATATAGGAAATCAATGTAAAAAAATGTTGAAGCTCCCAAACAATGTTGATACCTGCTGGATGCAGTGTATCAAGAGCAAAAATCCATGACATTTCTTTCTTATTGAGAAGATTTAATCTGTCCCAACTCCTTGTTGGAGTTGGTACCTGTTCAATGCCTATGAACTGAAAATTAACGAGTCCTCCTTGGGGACATTCCAAGAAGTGCCTGGAGACAGGATATTTCAAATCCTTATTGCGGATAAGATTAACATGTTCCCCCATTCTTTGTTTCAGGGGTCTTATCGTCCTACCAACATAACTCATAGAACATCCGCACTTGATATAGTATATCAAAAATTGTGTATTGCAGGTGATCATAGATCTGAGTGTAGTTTTTCTGTGTTTTTTCATTGGTTTTTTCATGATGATAGTTTTAGATGGGAGAGCATATCTACAAACTCTACATGAACCACATCTGAAGAACCCAGTGGTACCAGAAACCCGAGCCCCACCAGGTCTTCCAGATGTGTAGAGGCTAGGGGACAGCCTTGTGTCCAGTGTGTTGGCTTTGGTAAAAACACATTTTGGACCATCTTGCACCAATGAAACTAGATCTTTATCAAGACTCAAAACTCCCCAATGGCGATTAATGATTGTTTTAATCTCTCTCGCTTGTTTGCTGAACTTAGTAATAAATAATGGTGTCTTAACACCATCACATTTTTTGTTTGTTTTCCTTAAACCACAACTATCTATCAGTTGATTACGATCTAAATGACAGACTTGATCATATGCTTTCTGGACGACGGAATGCCGATAGCCTCTTTTTAGAAATCTATCCATCATTTCTGCTGACCGTTTCTTGAATGTCTCCTCATCAGAACAAATACGCCTCAGCCTAAGTAATTGTCCTTTTGGGATTCCCTCATTCAGGGATCGTGGGTGGCTGCTGTCCGCATGTAAATAAGCATTACGTGAGTTGACCTTTCTAAAAACATCCATATGGATGTTCATAGAGAGGTAAATGTATAAGTGCAAATCTAAATAATTAATAGAATTAACGTGGTGTTCAAAAGTGAATTTAAGATTAAGTGTATTATTATTGAGTGAACTAATGAAATTTTCCAAAGTGATGTGGTCCCCATCCCAAATCAAAATGAGGTCATCAATGTACCTCTTATAAAAAATAATGTGTTGACAAAAGGAATTACCATCACAATAAATATGAGTGCTCTCCCAAAAACCCATAAATAAATTGGCATAAGAGGGGGCAAATGATGTCCCCATAGCCGTACCCCGTGATTGAAGAAAAAATTGAGTGTCAAACATAAAATAATTATGTGTGAGTAAGAAAATTATTGAATCCACCAAAAAAAATTGTTGTGATTGTGCCATTTTAGAATTATGTAAGTAATGTTGGACAGCAGCCACCCCTTGTGTATGATCAAAGATACTGTATAAGGAGGAAACATCCATTGTGGCCCACAAAAAAGACTTAGATCACTGTATCTCTCTCAAGGACCTAATCAGGTCTGCGGAGTCTCTGACATAAGAGGGCAAAGATCTCACCAATGGTTGAAGAAACGAGTCCACGTACCGAGACAGACCATTGCAGAGAAGTACCACTGCAATTATCAGTGTATCATCCGCATTGACAGCTGTTCAGCAAGCAGTTTCAATACACTTAAAAAGGACTTTAGTTACTAATGAGAAGCGCCACTAGGGGGTGTGAGACTCCCATTTCTCTGCAAACTTGTTCCTAAATTGAATGATTTTCAGATTCCGGGGCTCTGGTCTGATCCCTCCGCGTGGTCCATATTTCTGCTTCTCACCCTAAATCTTATTCTAAATGGCGTGTTTCACCTTTCTGTCCCCATTGAGTCAGCGGAGAACGTGCTTCTAATACTATCATAGCAAAATTGAAGTACCTTTCACTCCTGGTATGTCCGCTTGGGCAAGCCACATGATCCAGACTTTTAGAAATGTAGCGCCAGTATCATTAACCAAACTCGTTTGTTTTTCCATCTGGCATACGAACCAAATCCTGTTTCTGATTGAGGTAATAGTTGGGATTTCAGTCTGTTTCCACAATGCTGCGATCTCGCACCTTGTCGCTGTTGCGCAATGTGCTACTAATTTGTTTTGTGTTCTGGGAAGCCCCTCAACTGGTCTGCCCAAAAGGAATGGCCAGGGGGTCCAGTGGGATAGTAAGGCCCAAGATCCTCTGTAGCCAATCTCTGATTTACTCCCATAGGTACAGTACACGAGGACAAGACCACAGCATATGCAAGAGATCCGCTTCCCCTCCACATTGTTTTGGGGAGGCTTCCCCTCCACAATGGGGAGTAACCTGATATAAATTTAGATCATTTCATTGGAGTAAGGTACCACCTCATAATACTTTATACGTGTTCTCCCTTAATGTCGTGCATATAGAACTTTTAGCCACAGCCATGAATATCTCTGCCCACTGCTCTTCCTCTAAGGTTTCCCCTAGATCCAGGGTGGGCAACCCTATCGCCATTCGCCACTTGTGGCGAATTGGCAGGGAAAGTGTGGCGAACAGGGCTGCCTTGACTCTCTCTGCGGCCCGCGACGGCCCCCTCAGCCCCCCGTCAGCCCCCCCCCTCTCCCCTTCCTTGGTAGGGAAGGAGCGCGCTCCTGCTGTCGCTCTCCTCCCTCCCACACCCCCGCCTGCTCCAACCTGTGCTCCTTCCCCTCTGAGCTCGCTCCAGCGTGGTGACGCGCTGATGCGCACACCCACCGGCCACCCAGCTCGCTCCTGCGTGATGTGCTGCACATCCAAAAATGCCAGACCGCGACCACTGCCGCCGGCCGCCACCACTGCTGCCGCCGCTTCTTCTATCGGCGGCGCGCCGCAATCTGGTAGGCATTGGGGGTGGGGGCGTGCAGGTGCTTGATGAGGGGGACTGCAGAAAGGGTGCTTGGAAGAGAATCAAAGGTCCTGGGGGAGAATCAAGGGTGCCGAGGGGATGGGGGAGAATCAAGGGTGCCGAGGGGGGGGGGGGGGAAATCAAGGGTGTCAAGGGGGGGGGGAATCAAGGGTGCCGAGGGGGGGGGGGGGAATCAAGGGTGCCGAGGGGAGGGGGGAAATCAAGGGTGTTGAGGGGGGGGGAAATCAAGGGTGCCTAGGGGGGGGGAGAATCAAGGGTGCCGAGGGGGGGGGGGGAGAATCAAGGGTGCCGAGGGGGGGGGGGGAATCAAGGGTGCAGAGGGGGGGGGAGAATCAAGGGTGCAGAGGGGGGGGAGAATCAAGGGTGCAGAGGGGGGGGGGAGAATCAAGGGTGCTGAGGGGGGGGGGAGAATCAAGGGTGCCGAGGGGGGGGGGATAATCAAGGTTGCCGAGGGGGGGGGGGGGGAATCAAGGGTGCCGAGGGGGTGGGGGAGAATCAAGGGTGCCGAGGGGGGGGGAGAATCAAGGGTGCCGATGGGGGGGGGAGAATCAAGGGTGCCGAGGGGGGGGGGGAGAATCAAGGGTGCCGAGGGGGGGAGGGGAGGAATCAAGGGTGCCGAGGGGGGGGGGAGAATCAAGGTGCCCGGGGGGGGGAAGGGGGAGAATCAAGGGTGCTGGGGGAGATGATGAGGGGGGTTAAATGAGATGGTGATGAGGGGGGGTTAAATGAGATGTGATGAGGGGGGGTGAGGAGATGATGATGAGGAGGATAGTGGTGGTGGCATGAGAGGATGAGGGGGGGTTGCGGTCTGAGGGCCGTTCTATAGTGTGTGCGCTTGCTGCAACGTGTGCGCGCGTGGCAGTTACAGTTGGCCGAGGTTTGTCAGCCTTTCTATAATGGTGCCGCGCGCGCACAGCAGTGAGCGTGGGACCGGTTGACAAGAGGGAGGATGAGGAAAAGAAAGATTTCACTACCGCCGCTGAAATGTGTGTATGTACAATGTTAATAAATAATTTATTAAAGTATTTCTTTATTTATTTCAAACGTATTTATAACACACACACACACACACACACTGTGCCGCACTCGCTCACAGCATACACAAAAAAAGCATGCGTCACGTGCATGCGCGTTCGCACAAGCTCCGGCGCACACACAATAGAATGGCCCTGAGAAACAGTGTGTGTTTAAAATTTTCGCATGCGCAACATAATACCTCAATTTTTGTATGGTGTGGCTATTTTCACTTCTAATTCGCCACACCTGTGGCTATATTGAAAAATAGGTTGCCCACCCCTGCCCTAGATCCTGTTCCCATTGTGCCATATACTTCCATTTCCCTGAGTACGCTGCCCGCGCACATCTCCATATAGCCGAGATATAAGTCCCTTTGTTTCTGTTTTTAATATACAGAGTTTTTCAAAGTTTGTTAATTGGGGACGGGGCGAAAAGCACCCTTTTCTAAGTACAGGCCTGTAACAGTTAGTACACAGCTCCCACGTACACAAGCTAACGTACCCAGGATTCGTGGATAATACCCCACTGACACTGATTCACACACGCACAGTATTATTGGGGATTGTGATGTATTTGCACACTGTGTGTAGTGACTCTCATATGAGGATCACAGGATATGTAAGTGATTAGTGTATAAGTCAAATTGTATCACCCATATGCCATGTCCGT
This sequence comes from Ascaphus truei, assembly GCF_040206685.1. Lineage (NCBI taxonomy): Eukaryota > Metazoa > Chordata > Amphibia > Anura > Ascaphidae > Ascaphus > Ascaphus truei. The sequence continues at coordinate 422,506,100 of NC_134484.1, read as the reverse complement.
ATTCTTCTCGCTGTCTGACTGTAGGTCATGTGTTGCCCAGTAAGTTATTAATAGGGACACAGGCCCCCGCCTCAGCTATAGTCATAAGTCTGAGAGCTAAAAGGGTTTTATATATATATAAAAAAAAAAAAATATATATATATATATATATATATATTATATAATATATATATATATATATATTATATATATGTGTGTGTGTGTGTGTGTGTGTGTATGTATATATATACATATATATATGTAGCCAGGTCCCCTTTGGCTCCCCGGTTCCCCGTTCCTCTTCCCCTTACCTTCACCATTTAGAAGGCAGTTGAGTGGGCGAGCGTGTCTCTCGGTGGCATCAGAGGCACGGCGCCGCCATCTTTGTTATGTGCGCGCGGGCGCGGAGGCCCATCTTTGTTATGTCCACGCGGGCACGGAGGCTCGCGCATGCGCAGACGCGACGGCCAATATAGTGAGCGCGAAGGGGCAGAGATGGCACTCCATAGTGCAGGGACTCCCCAAGGTCGCGAAGGCGCAGAAGAGAGCAGTGGCGGCCATTGCAGGGTTGCACAGGCGCGGCAGACATAGCGCACGTGGCCCTAATGTTAAAGAGGGCCATGATGGACTACAACTCCCAGCAGCCTCTGGGGACTGCCCTTTCACCCACATCACGTGCAGCCAGACAGCAAATAGAGTTTGCAGCTTCTCCTGTTGGAGAAGGATACAATGTTGCACAGAGGCCACGCTTGTCAGTTGGAGCTGGGAGAAGGAAGGGGGAGGAGGTGTGTAAGGAGCAAGTGGCTTCTTACACTAGGCCAGGTTACCCCCAGGCCCCAGGTAGGCCCCACTCCCCACTAGGTTAGTGGGTAAGTTCATAGGGAAGGCCCCTTAGGTAGGGACCCTGCCCTTAGGTGAGTGTAAGTCTAGTCAGTGACACAGCTGCAGTGCTGTGTGCTCTGACAAGAAGAGACAGTGTTGTGTGCAGTGCAGCTAGAGTAGTTGCTTTGGCTGTTTCAGGGAAAGGCCCTCATAGGAAGAAGGGGGGGTTGCTTTCTAAGTTATACAGTGTGTGTAATATCACCAGTGCCAGTTGCACGTGGTGAGCTGCCAGAGTCTGGGATCAGACAGAATCTACAGTAAGAGATCTTCTGCATGCAGGGGCTAGGGTAGAGGTATACCCCCAGGGCCCAGTTAGTCCCCTGAGACACTAGAGGAATCTGTATGTGATAGGGACTGCCTTGAGACAGGGACTCCTTCACCATACTCAGAGAAGAAGAGACATGCTGCAGGACAGTGCCTGAATGCCCGTGCAGCCTGAGTGCAGAAAGAGTATCTGACTCCATAGCAGAGACTGTGGTAACGGATCATTCCCGCTGGGGATCCCTCCCCTGTGGAGTCAGCGTGTGTATCCATTCCTGCAGAGAGCAGCGCAGTGCGGCGTGGGCTCACTGTGCGGTGTTGCTGAGTTCCAAGGATTATCCTGATCAGGAGCAGTGATCAGGGAGGTAGTATAATAAGTGCACCACCGGGCCCCAACACAGGGAAGCGCTATCCCTCACACTCACACTCTCTTTATTGTTGTGGACACTCAAGGGATAAGTGTCCAAGCACAGTATTATCAAAGGGACTGAGGGTGATGTGATGATGGACATGTGGGTGAGGGGATGGTACGCATTCAGGGTGATGCAATGTTATTCATATGATGTATTGATGTTATGCCAAGAGAGTTTCATTGAAGTTATCGTTCATGCTCAGTAAATACTGTTTATTCACATTGTGTGTATTTACTGTATGGTTGTTCTGGTGAGGGCACACTCCCACCACGTTGGGATCCCTCATCAGTGGAGGCGCTGCACCGAGTGTAAGTATATACCCCAGGTTCCCCGTGGGGGAAGCTCAGCCCTCCTGGTTGCCAAACAGTTACAGCACCACACTGATAAGTAGTCAGATACACCTACCCACCTCAATCTCACTTAGGGTGGAGGAAAGAGGGCTACATTTGGAGGCACTGCTGAGATCAGACCTGGGGTGCCCTAATTTATTTTGGGGTCAAATTGTTCATCTAAATTTTCCATCATGTCCGTGCCATCAAAGCAAGAGGTCCATGATTGTGCCTTAGCGCAGCAGGTATCCCCAAGGCGCGCGGTTGCCGTGGCGGGAGTATCCACCAATTCCACGTGGGTATTCACAGTGCGCAAGCAAGTACGGAACTGTCCGGGTCTGGCCACTGCCCGTTTTGTAGACTGAAAACCTAATGCCGACGGCCGGGGGACTATCCTACTACTGGCCACCGAGCATGACATATGCTCAGAGACTGTCCCTCATGTATTACATCTACCAGAGGCCCCACCAGAAGGCTACTCCCTTATATACCCACAGAGCCCTAGTAAAATTAACAGAACTGTGATCAAAATGGAGGCTCCCTCATCCAGTGAGTCACATCCAAAATGGCGTCTCCTGCCAAGTCAGGAGAGCACATGTGCTGCTGATTGCCAGCCTGCACTAAATAGGGTTGCAAAAATCTATCCAGGACTGGCGGGAAAACCAGAGCCCCGCCCCCACAACTTGAGTGGCACAGAGCCGAGCCAGGACCACTTCCTCATAGAATGTACCCCTCCTCTGCATTACCTCAAGTGGAGAGTGTACGAGGAACTGCAGTCAGCAAATTCTGTTCTTCATAATAGAAGTATAAGATGCAGTAAATCACACCCTCAAGTGTATGGAGTCTGGCTATCAAAGAAGGGGAACGTACCCATTCTTTTGTGTCCGTGCATACAAAATTTATTGAGTTTGTCTGGTAGTATGAACTATGACACCGAGCTGCTGTTTCTAGACTATAAGGTGGTGTTCATAGAAGGGAAAAGGTGTCTACGCTATTCCTATGTAACTTGTGACTTCCCAGGTGGTGAAATGATTTGGGTACCCAGGTGTACTTGCTGCGGAGTACAGTTTCCGGAGCCAGTGCTGCTGGGGACTCCTGAACCCGCCAAGAAAGAAGCGTCGACTTCAAAACTGGATCAGTCAATGCAGATAATCAATTTACCTCCTTCACAGAAGTTTCGGAGGGCTCGTGCACTCTAACCGCGGTCCCAGATCCGGTTCCAGAGTCGGTTATAGAGCCGGAACCAGCGGAGAAAGATGTGATTGGCCTCTCCACACAGAGGGGGGGGGGGTACCACCTGCTCTGACTTTCACCCTCGATTGTATAATGCATGTTTTATGCTCATGTCTTCACTGTTTACCGAATAAAGACCTGTTATATTGTTAACCCTGGTTTGCACACATTCTTTTTGGTCTTCTGGGAAACGGGGAGAGGAGACACTCACACACCACACCTATTGGGGGATATTTTGCTGAGACGACCAGACACCATCCATACAGGACACCACCCTCTGAGGGCAAGAACTCACATTAGGCCGTGTGAGTTTTATGTATATTGAGACTCCAGTATATGAGTCTGCATTAACCCACTACAGTCTGCGTTGAGGGAGAGACACCACACAAGCCCGTGTGAGTCACTGAATCCATATATTTATGTATTCTTTGATTAGATAGTGGAAAATCACCATCAACCCTTCCAGCGTATCCTCCTTCCACACCCATCCCCCCCCACCTCCCCCCCCCCATCCCCCACACATGTGGATATGATGCACTAATACTGTGTTTTTATTCCTCTTTTATTCCTCTTTATTCCTTTTTTTACTTCATCCGGTTCCATCAATATCGTGAGGTCCATGAGGTTTGCGCTGACCATATATATATATATATATATATATATATATATATATATATATATATATATATATATATATATATATATATATATATATATATATATATATATATATATGTATATATATGTATATATATGTTTATATGTATATATATATATATATATATTTATATACATATATACATACATATATATATATACACAGTGTTCGACAAACCTATACATTTGCACGCCACGGGCGAGTGGATTTAACATCGTGGCGAGCTCTTATTGGCCCAAGCAGCACACGTGTGGTACTAGGTGGCGAGTAGATTTTTTTGTTTGGCGAGTAGATTTTTTGGTGATTTGTCGACCACTGTATATACATATACAATATACAATATATATATTGTAGAGGGCCCGTGTGCCCAAGTGGACCTTCTAGACTCAGGTCCCGAGCCGGAGCCACCGAAGGCAGAGTCACAGATGTCGGAACCCCAGATGTCAGTTCCGGACCCGGTTCCCGAGCAGGAGCTTCAGATGTCAGAACCACCGAGCGGGGTGATACCCAGGAAAAGTGGGGTGCACTTCCGCTAGTGGCACCGGAGCAAGACTGTTTGCTGTTGATAGCCAACAGCGAATACAAGATACCCAGATGCTGTCCCGCTGTGGAAGTATCTCTTCTCTCTCCTATCACTGACACTGATCCACCATTAGTGGTGATACGCCAGCCGGCGGACCACTCCTGCAAAGATACAGAGCCAACTATCTCGGCGGATACAGAGCCTGCTGTGGGTCCGTGTGCCCTAGATGAGGTGTATCCAGATGCTGCCGCGTGCTCTGCGGTGGGCCCGTGGGCCCGAGGTGAAATTGCTCATGACCTGGTGGTGGGCCAGTTGTACATTAACGTTCCCCCACAGCAAGCGCTGGTGCGGCCAGAACCGCGGAAGAGTCCCACGGCCGTGGCGACTCCCAATGTGAAGGACGAACCGCCGGAGATGAGACCGGAGGAAGAGGATCCCATCGCAAGCCAGCGGAGTGGTGAGATACCCTCTTACTTCCCACAGGCTCCGATGGAAGCGCCGGACGTAGAAGTAGAAGAAGAAGTTACGGTGCGGAAACCAGTCCAAAATGGCGGCTCGCGTCAACCTGGGAGCCCGTGCGTTCCAACTCAAATGGTCCCAGGACTGGGATCAAACGCTCCCAAGTTTACAGAAAATGATTGCTACCAGGCGGTACAGGATCAACAGTGTGTACCGGCCATCTGTCAAGTGGAGGGACAATTCAACTCCAGTGCAGCTGAGGTGGTAACAGTCAGCGTTCCTGATGACCTGCTGGACACCATAAATCAATGCAGTGGTAAGGTATAAACCCTTTACCCCCTGCAGGATGAAACAGAGACTTTGAGTACAGAGACATTGCTACTTGCTCGCTTCCCAGTGGAAGTCTCCCAAGTGCTTAGGGACAAGGACTGTGTTGTGAATGCCCCATTGAAATTTGCCTCCTTTAAGCACAAAAAGGAGCGCTCCATTCACCATGTGGTGGACCGCGGAAAAGGTCAAGATCTCCTGGCCTACCGCATCCATGCCGCGATGATGGCCGGGTAAAGGTCTGGCCAAGAGACACTGTGCTATTCCTTCCACCAGGGGGAGGAAGTAGCTTGGATCCAGAGACTGTAGCACAGGACCATAATCTCAAAGAGTCTACAGAGACTTCAGTGTCGGTAATGGAGACTACCCAGGCGGAGGCTCACAAAAGTAAAAGTGAGGTACCCCCACATTATCAGTTAGGGGCACCCCACAATTGGTCTCAGCAAACAGCTAACACTCAGCTGGCCTCGGGTATAACTGTTATGATTAAGTTATGCACTGTTGACGTTAAAGCACCTGTGATAAGTTGTATATACTATGCCCTGCATTTTTATTATATAACTCTGTGCTGTGTGACGCTGTCCTCCAAGCGGGGTCGTTGGTATTTCCACCAGGGGGAGAATATAGCCAGGTCCCCTTTGGCTCCCTGGTTCCCTGTTCCTCTTCCCCTTACCTTCACCAGTGAGAAGGCAGTTGCGGGGGCGTGCGCGTCTCTCGGTGGCGTCAGAGGCACGGCGCCGCCATCTTTGTTATGTCCGCGCGGGCGCAGAGGCCCATCTTTGTTATGTCCACGCGGGCACGGAGGCTCGCGCATGCGCAGACGCGACGGCCAATATAGTGAGTGCGAAGGGGCAGAGAGGGCACTCCGTAGCGCAGGGACTCCCAAGGTCGCGCAGGCGCAGAAGAGAGCAGTGGCGGCAATTGCAGGGTTGCACAGGCGCGGCAGACATAGCGCATGCGGCCCTAATGTTAAAGAGGGCCATGATGGACTACAACTCCCAGCAGCCTCTGGGGACTGCCCTTTCACCCACATCACGTGCAGCCAGACAGCAAATAGAGTTTGCAGCTTCTCCTGTTGGAGAAGGATACAATGTTGCACAGAGGCCACGCTTGTCAGTTGGAGCTGGGAGAAGGAAGGGGGAGGAGGTGTGTAAGGAGCAAGTGGCTTCTTACACTAGGCCAGGTTACCCCCAGGCCCCAGGTAGGCCCCACTCCCCACTAGGTTAGTGGATAAGTTCATAGGGAAGGCCCCTTAGGTAGGGACCCTGCCCTTAGGTGAGTGTAAGTCTAGTCAGTGACACAGCTGCAGTGCTGTGTGCTCTGACAAGAAGAGACAGTGTTGTGTGCAGTGCAGCTAGAGTAGTTGCTTTGGCTGTTTCAGGGAAAGACCCCTCATAGGAAGAAGGGGGGGTTGCTTTCTAAGTTATACAGTGTGTGTAATATCACCAGTGCCAGTTGCACGTGGTGAGCTGCCAGAGTCTGGGATCAGACAGAATCTACAGTAAGAGATCTTCTGCATGCAGGGGCTAGGGTAGAGGTATACCCCCGGGACCAGTTAGTCCCCTGAGACACTAGAGGATACTGTATGTGATAGGGACTGCCTTGAGACAGGGACTCCTTCACCATACTCAGAGAGGAAGAGACATGCTGCAGGACAGTGCCTGAATGCCCGTGCAGCCTGAGTGCAGAAAGAGTATCTGACTCCATAGCAGAGACTGTGGTAACGGATCATTCCCGCTGGGGATCCCTCCCCTGTGGAGTCAGCATGTGTATCCATTCCTGCAGAGAGCAGCGCAATGCGGCGTGGGCTCACTGTGCGGTGTTGCTGAGTTCCAAGGATTATCCTGATTAGGAGCAGTGATCAGGGAGGTAGTATAATAAGTGCACCACCGGGCCCCAACACAGGGAAGCGCTATCCCTCACAAACTCTCTTTATTGTTGTGGACACTCAAGGGATAAGTGTCCAAGCACAGTATTATCAAAGGGATTGAGGGTGATGTGATGATGGACATGTGGGTGAGGGGATGGTATGCATTCCGGGTGATGCAATGTTATTCATATGATGTATTGATGTTATGCCAAGAGAGTTTCATTGATGTTATCGTTCATGCTCAGTAAATACTGTTTATTCACATTGTGTGTATTTACTGTATGGTTGTCCTGGTGAGGGCACACTCCCACCACGTTGGGTTCCCTCATCAGTGGAGGCGCTGCACCGAGTGTAAGTATATATCTCAGGTTCCCCTTGGCGGAAGCTCAGCCCTCCTGGTTGCCAAACAGGTACAGCACCACACTGATAAGTAGTCAGATACACCTACCCACCTCAATCTCACTTAGGGTGGAGGAAAGAGGGCTATATATATATATATATATATATATATATACAGTATATATATATATATATATATATATATATATATATATATATATATATATATATATATATATATATATATATATATGCACACATACATATACAGTATACTACTGGTTTATAGATGTTGATGCTGAATGTTCATGTACTGTAAATAAAAGCTAATTAGAGGTGCAGATTAACAAGCAAAATACAGAGTAACATTCAAAGCAGCCATAAAAGTTTAAGTTTGATCTCTTTCAGTGACTGTGGGGCCTAAAACACATTACTCAGGGGGCATTGCAGACCTTCTGCTACTAAAGGGGTTATCATGTAAAACATTATGAAGAGTAGAATTGATAATCACAAGATTATTTGTTAATAGGATGAAAAGGATTTATTTCAGTTTTGTGCAAAGTCTTCTTAGTGACCATTTCATACCTTTTGATGTGGTGATGTTTGTATTTCAATGCTTTTGAATATCCAAATGAATGCCATATACAGTAAAGGAATCCTGATGCCTAGTGACTTCAAAGAAATGTGTGTTCATTGTTTGTCCCCGGCTGTTTAAGATAAAGCATGAATTAATACTGCAAATGCTGCTAAACTTTGTCTTGTACATGTAACGGTATTTCTGGCCCGGCCTGACCCACCCAATCTCAAATTGGCCCCTGTGGTCTAACCGGCCCCCATTACAGTGTGGTAGTGTCGGGTGGTGCACCTGTTGGCTACAGGACTCCTGAGTCTCCCGCATGATGGTGTGTGGGGAGGACCCGTCCAGACAGGCAGCTGAGGTAGTGTGCTGAGTCTCACCTAGTTCCAGTGCAGCGCCTCCACCTCACCAGGGTCCCTGCGTCCGCATGGGGATGATCCTGACGAGGAACTCCTCGGTGGTGCAACCTCCTGTGTAATCATTGGACTCTCACACACAGGGGTTTCTCTGATCAGCTCCATCTTTATTGTCACGGTGGGCATAGCTGCCCTCCACAATGGGGTGTATTTAGCCGGTCATCTCGCCCGTGCTCCCCTTTGATAGGTATGTCACCTAAGTCAGGGATTCACTATTCCTGCAGGAATCACTGCCCTGTGCCAGGTCCCTGGACACAGTCTCCCATGGAGTTACTACAACATAACTAACACTCTGCAGAACTTGAACTCCTTCCTGAACCTTGCAAGAACTTCCCAGCAACTGTACTCGCCTTGAACTAACTGTTAGTCACCGTGCTGTGCCTTATGTAACTTCTGAGGCTGACACACCTCTGACATCACTAACCATGGAGTCAGAGCATGTGACCAGTCCCATCCATACACAGGGCACCCCACCATGGTGTGAGGAAAAACCTGGATACAATGGCGGATTTCGGCGCAACTGCGCATGTCTGACTCAGAAAGGCTGCTGGGATACTTCAAAGAACTTTATTGATCCAACACACAAGGGCTAACACCGCATTCTCCCCCTCAACGCGTTTCACCCTTAGGAATAGGGCTTCGTCTTGGAGCGTCTCCAAGACGAAGCCCTATTCCTAAGGGTGAAACGCGTTGAGGGGGAGAATGCGGTGTTAGCCCTTGTGTGTTGGATCAATAAAGTTCTTTGAAGTATCCTAGCAGCCTTTCTGAGTCAGACATGCGCAGTTGCGCCGAAATCCGCCATTGTATCCTGACTTCCTTCTGACGGTGGCACGCAGGAGCAGCCGAGGAGAGCAGGCCCCAGACCGGAGATGCAGGTGTGGTAAGTAACCAACAGCCCCCTGCACCGGTCAATCCTGTGGCCAAGCGGAGCTCCCTCATGCACTGCCCCAGTGTCTGACATATCCCAGTTTGCCACTCTGCACACAGAAGCGCAGGACAGATCCCCACATTCTGTGAGGGAAAACCTCCATGATTACTGCTGGCATGCCCACACTTACCAGGCCTTGCTGCCAGCAGGAGAGATGACTGTAGGCATTTTACATGACCGCTACATACACTTATCTCTTTAAGGGCCAGACTTGACTCCTTATTTGCTGCTGTAAAGTCACTAGTGCTGGTACACCTAGGACCAGAGGATCTCAAGAAATGTTGGGCTATTAAGGTGTCTCTGAACTGTTGTGTCACAAATACAGAACTGTAATAGTTCAAATATCTTCTAACATTTCAATCCTGATCAAAATCCCCTGGAAAACAATTCCATGACAAAAAATATACTGTAGTTAAAAGATTGTGGTAAGTAGAGATGGAAGGGAGGAGGATGGTGAATTCTATTTTAGTAGTATCTTCACTTGTATGTATATCCCTCAAACTTCCCTCCAAGTGAATTAGGGAGAGATGCTTGTGCTGGAAAAGGACCACACCTGAGGTACCGTGGGAGATATACTAATGGCTATACAATGTATATTTAAATTAGTCACATTCCCCACTTCCTAAAAAGATTTCCATGAGGCCTATATTGAGTTGACAAGCCTAAGGTCGTGATTATAATTGCAGCGCTCGCGCGCATGATGCTGTGTGCCGCCAAAACTAATGAATGGTTTCAATTGAGCACGGACAAGTGAGATAAATGCTGCACACCTCAAAATATGGACAAAAAGTGATACAGTTACCGGTGCTCCAGTGCTTGAACGAAAGCCTGTAATCAGTCCTGGGTAGATGATAAAAGGAACACAGGGCAGAACGGATTTAGAATATCCAAATTCATTTATTGAGCCAACACTATTCAATTGAGCGCGCACATAGTACGCGCAAATTTTGAGCAGGCTTCTGAAATTTATATATCAGCTCAACGGCCACGTCACGTGAGCAATTCAGCCAATGAGGGCGAACCGCTCATGTGACGTCATGGCCATGCCTCTGCTACGCCTCCCTGTTGCCTTCAGCCTGCAGTGCAGGTTTGGCGCACACGTGACGTCACAATGTTGCACACGAGCACAGACAGGGCAAGTATAATTGAGGCCTTGGCCACCTAGTGGCTGCAATGATGTAGTGGTGTCTGACCCAACAACAGGACTAGAACCCACAACCTCTGTTATTCCGGACAGCAGCTCTAGCAGTGTACGCTAAACCAGCTGACAGCTAGCATAGCACCACTGTCACAGCATGCTTGAGCTCTACGTCTCACTGAGGGCTCATACTTGTAGAAAGCACTTTACCCTCTTCTGGATAGAGAACCATATCTAATAAGCAGTTTTCTGCCATGAGACACCTTACAGTCCATTTATTTGAACAGGCTGTAATGTATTGCTGCACCTTATGGTAGAACACTGCTTAATAAATATGGCCCACTGTCTTTATCCTTTTATAAGATTAGAAGAACTAACTCAAGTCACCAGGTCACTTTGTTATATTACTTGCTCTCTACATCTGCTTTATTTGCTGTGCTTCACCTTGTTTTAATATATTTGTGTCAGAAGACCTGTGTTTTATTTAATCTCACCTGGCCTCAGTAACTCATATCCCTCAGTTCATTTTAATGATATTACTTTTTTCTTGAAGTCTTCCCCTTCCTCCTCCCCCATCTCACCCTCCTTCCCCTTCCCTCCCACTCCCCTTCAATCCGCAGATGGATTTTGGTGTGCAGAACGGATTTAGGTAAAACAATCTGCGGATCAAATTCAGAGAGGTTAACCCATCTCTAGAGGTGAGCCAACTGCAGTGCCATCGGCAAAATCTCCCATTCAAGTCAATAGGAGTTTTAAGCTGAATATGGTAGAAAAGTCTGCTTCGGGGCTTTGTACCCCTTAGTCTTATTCAAAGTCCATTGAGTGCACAATTATCTGGGACAAAGTAAAATGATTAAAAAATACACATATATTGTCAGGTCGGCACAAACTAATACACAGTGACAAAGGCACACACATATTAACATAGACACACACAGAGTGACAGAGACACACAGGGCAGCCAACAGGGAGGGAGAGCTGGGACAACTTTCTCAGGTCCGGGGACTGCAAGGGCCTGACTGGTGCTGGAAGTTGAGCTCAGCCAGAGCTTGGCCCCAAAATCTGTGTCCGGCTACCGGGCCGGGCACCAGCTATCTCGCCTTCACTGCATGCCTTAATCTCACCCCCACATTCATGCGTGCCGGACGTAGATTCTGGCCAAAAGTTGGCCCAAAATCCGCATCTGCCGGCGGGATCGGTGTGGCACCGGAGGCCATCACCCCATGGTAAAAAGTGCGTGTGTGCTACAGTAGTTATTGAGTTTTTATTGAGTGCAGGGTTATTGAATGTGAGGATGGGAGGGTTTTTGAATGTGAGGAAGGGTGGGTTATTGAATTTGAGGATGCGAGGGGGGTTATTGAGTGTGAGGGGGAGAGGTAGGAGTGTAAGAGAGAGAGAGGTGAGGATGTAAGGGAGGGAAGGGGAGTGGTGGGGGTGTAAGAGAGTTAGGGGGTCGCACAAGTCCACTGATACATGGGGGCCCATAAATTTCCTGAAAACAATACAATATCCACTTGGTATATATTTTTATTGCAAATATCTAACCCAGGGGTGCGCAAACTTGGGGGGGGGGGCACGGGGAGGATTTTTCTGGGGGGAGGGGCACGGGTAGTTGCAGAGGCCCCGCACTCTTCCCCAAGGCATTTAAATTAAATTCCAGGGGATGTCGTGAGACCTCTGCAACTTCACTTACTAGGATTCAGAGGCTTGGTGTTGGCGCATCGCCATAGCAACGTGGCGGCAAATGGCGCTTCGGGGTCAAGTGACGCCGCGGGGGGGTCATGTCACATGACCCCGCAGCGTCATTTGACGCCGGCAAAAGAGGTAAGGTGGGCGCGAGCATGTAGGGCAGCCGGCATGGGGGGCACAGCTCAAATAGTTTGCGCACCCCTGATCTAACCAATACAGTGACCTTACTGTGAGAGGCACACAGTAAGAGTGACTGATTCAACCTGTCTCTTACTGCACGTCTATTACAGGCAGGCAGACCCCGGTAGGATTCACACAGCAGGGACCCCTGCTGTGTTACTCCGGCGGGCCATTAGTCTGAAACTGACTATCTCGGGTCCATCACACGACGCAACGCGGGATGTACCCAGATATTTCTTAAAATAACGGCTGCTGCATCTGTATGGCAGATAAGTGTGAGTTCCTACACTCTTTTGACATTCTATAGAAAATCTGCCACATTCTTTGAGTTCACAGTAGATTAGTTAGTTAGTATGTTGAATAATTTCAAACTAAACATAATACTTTATTGCCCCACCACAGTTACAGAAAATCATTTCCCCATTAATTACACAGATACTGTAATCTAAATGTTTATCGACTTGAAATTATCACAGTTGTGAGTGCTTCACTTAAAGACTGCAGCAATCTATTTAGTATTAATACAGATTTTTAGATCATCGGATTGCAACATCAGCTTTGAATACATTTAGACCATTTAAATGAAGTCAGACATACACACCTGATCTCACTCATGCGTCCCTGCCATCTCTTCCCCTGTAAATGGTGTTAACCTTTTCATTTAATACTGACCAGCCTTAAATCTCACCCCACAAATCAAGTATCCCAATAGGCTGCACTCATGGCTATTGTCCCACACTCAGTCACTCCTACCACCCATTGTGACCAAGCACTGCCATTTACAGCACTTACTCCCTCACCTACTGTCTCTGTAAGTTTCCCATTAAACCTCTTAGATTATAAGCTCTTCGGGGCAGGGATTTCCTTTCCTATTGCCTGATTTTGCTGCACTTATTGTATAATTATAATTCCCTGTACTGTATTCTTTGTAAAGCGCTGAGTACACTTTTGGCGCTATATAAATAAAGACATACAATACAGGCATACCCCGCATTAACGTAGGCAATGGGACCGGAGCATGTATGTAAAGTGAAAATGTACTTAAAGTGAAGCACTACCTTTTCCCCACTTATCGATGCATGTACTGTACTGTACTGCAATCATCATATACGTGCATAACTGATGTAAATAAGACATGTGTAACAGGCTCTATAGTCTCCCCGCTTGCGCACAGCTTCAGTACAGGTAGGGAGCCGGTTTTGCTGTTCAGGACGTGCTGACAGGCGCATGCGTGAGCTGCTGTTTGCCTATTGAGCGACATGTACTTACTCGCGAGTGTACTTAAAGTGAGTGTCCTTAAAGCGGGGTATGCCTGTACAATACAAGACATACAATTTAAACGATTTGCAATGTAAAGCTTTAACTATGTGCTACATTTACTCATCTTATTTTTCAATATAAATTAACACATCTGGCAAAGCAGATACTTCAGTGCTACCCTACGAACAGCAATGTTAGCAAAAATGTATTTGAAAAACAATATCCTCTCTCCTATGAGTTGTACACATGTTGTTTTCCTGTAAGTTGACTGACACAGTGATGGTTTTAATGAACTACATTCTCAGACACAAAATATATACAGGTAAACCCCGTTATAACGCGCCTCGCTATACCGCGATTCGGTTATAACGCGGTTTTCCCGTGGCTCCCGTTTAAAAAATTTTTTGCACACTGCACACACTGCACTCACACTGCTCATTGCTCACACTGCACACACTGCACACACTGCACACACACTGCTCATTGCTCACACTGCTCATTGCTCACACTGCACACACTGCACATTGCTCACATTGCACACACACTGCACACACACTGCACACACACTGCACCCACACTGCACACACACTGCACACTGCTCATTGCTCACACTGCACACACTGACACACTGCTCATTGCTCACACTGACACACTGCTCATTGCTCACACTGCACACTGCGCACACACTGCTCACACTGACACACACTGCTCATTGCACACACTGACACACTGCACATTGCTCACATTGCACACACACTGCACACACTGCACTCACACTGCTCATTGCTCACACTGCACACACTGCACACACACTGCTCATTGCTCACACTGCTCATTGCTCACACTGCACACACTGCACATTGCTCACATTGCACACACACTGCACACACACTGCACACACACTGCACACTGCTCATTGCTCACACTGCACACACTGACACACTGCTCATTGCTCACACTGACACACTGCTCATTGCTCACACTGCACACTGCGCACACACTGCTCACACTGACACACACTGCTCATTGCACACACTGACACACTGCACATTGCTCACATTGCACACACACTGCACACACACTGCACACTGCACACACACTGCTCATTGCTCACACTGCACACACTGACACACTGCTCATTGCTTACACTGACACACTGCTCATTGCTCACACCGCACACACCACACACACACACATAAATCAGCCTTACCTTGGGGATGATTGGTGAGGCATGTGGCTACAGGGGGGGGGGGGCGCTGCGTGCCGCTGGGGGTGGTGCTGCGGTGGAGGGGGGTGATGGCTGCGGGGGCCCCCGATGCTGCGGGGGCTGGTGGAATGGCCCGGTGCAGCGCGGGGGGGCAGGTAGGTGGGAGTAGGTTGGCGGTACGGCCCGGGGTGTGGGACGTCATTGGGGGGTGGGGGGGTGGCGGGGCCCTGCGATGCGGCGGAGTGGCAGGACGACCCTGCGATGCGGCGGAGTGGCAGGACGACCCTGCGATGCGGCGGGGCGAGAGGGCCCGGTCCTGCGAGGGGGAGGGTGGTGATGGTGCTGGGGGGGTTGGTGCTGCAGGGGTCGAGGCGGCTGATCACCTGTTCCCCGGGCCTCCCTCTCGCGCCGGAGCTGATGACTTCCGGCAGTTTTTTTTCTTCTGTTCCCCGGGCCTCCCTCTCACGGGAAGGGGCTGGGAGGGAGAGGGAGGGGGCTGGGAGGGAGAGGGAGGAGGCATGTGGCCCGCATGTAGGGCTTCCGGACACCTCTTCCTTCCTTCCTTCCCTCCTCACTCACTCCCGAACAGGCACGCGGCGGCCATTTTTTTTTTTAAATTAGCGCAACCCCGTTATTAACGCGGTGGTCTCGGGGTGGACCCCGAGGACCGCGTTATAACGGGGTTTACCTGTATATATATGTTATGGTATGCTATCTTGTGTACTGTCCTATATTCATATTGTTTTGTTCCTCGGTATGTTCATTAAATGAAAGGAAACTATTCCGGATTTTTATTTTACACAGTGTACATTCAATTGTAAATCTATGGTGAGTTTTTCAAGGTGCAATTTAACAAAACCCGTCTATTTTTGTTTAATGGTCAGAATTACTGTACGTGGTACTGGTTACTCTTCAAATTTCAAGTTGCAAGTGCACTTTTTACGCCATGAGCTATCACCTTAAGAAACCCTTCATTTGGCCCCATGTTTTGAAAAACAAATGAGGTTTTTAGCACTCCAAAGATTAATACAGTAAGAAATACAGTGAGTCTGTTTTAAAACCAAATCTATTAAACAGTGTGAAGGAAACAATGGTGCTCATTTATATCTGCTTCAACTTTTTTTAATTTTACCTGTAAAAAAAAAAAGAAATGTGTTGAAAGAAAACCTCACATCACCAAAATAAAAAAATATTGCTATTTTCTGCAGTTCTCAGCATCTTGGTCAGTAACGTATTGCAGGAAGCAAATAGCTTAAGAAAAGTTTGGCATTAACAAAGTCATGTTTAACATAAAATCAATTTTTAATGCTGACATGTTCTTCAATAAAGTAGTTACAGTATAAGGCAGGAGAGAAATCTAAACACTGATCCATTATCTTAGGAATGGGCTGTGCGCAAAATGTAAATGTTCAAAGTGTTTTATATATATGTGTGACATTTATAGCACCAAGTTTTACATACTGTACAGACTTTCATTTAAGTTGTAAAGCTTTGAAAAAAAATACCACTTGCAAAAAAAAAGGTTGTTCCACAAATTCAGTTTCAATAAAATGATTTCTCTTCAACTAGCTATAAATTAAATGGTGCTTTCAACATGTTACATGAAGCATTACTCAATGGCACATTCATGAAAAACAAAATCCGATCAGGTCACGTTCTTTCCACAATTTCCTATTGTGCAAGTGAGGTGGGAATTCAACACACAATTTATAAAATGAAATATTTCTAGTATCTGTTTCATTAGAGCATGCAACATAGCTCAAGATTTGGGTGCATATAGATTTACAACTGGGAAAATAAATGCAAACATGTGCAAACAGTATTGTGTGTAAACCAATACTTACAATACTTACAACCGGTAAAGCAAGGGAAAGAGAAAAGTGGCTAAACCAGTTTTAAATAATAACAAAAAGAGCAATGCGTTAAAAGAAGCATTGAGTACAGTAGTGGGCAACTTCAGGTCAGTTTTAACAATATTCCTTAGATAAGCAGGGATATCCTTAAAACCTGACCTGTTGGCAATCCATGAGGACTAGTATCTCTAAAACTGACATTATGGAAATAAAGCAGAACCACTTATCTAATCAGCTAGGATACAATTTATATCTCAACCAAACGGATGCTGGGAAAGTAGAGCCAACATACAAAGAGAATACAATTAAGTTATGTCTACAATAGCACAAATTACTATATTATTTTATGTAAAAAAAACTATCTGTGGCTGTAAAGCAATAAACCATAATTCCAAGTAAGTTTCTTATTTCAGACTCTTCAGTACGTGCATTAAGTTTGATGTATTATGCAGTGTCACCGTCAGTGGTTAAATTATATCACTACTTCTAGGTAAGGCTGCGGCCAGGCAGAAAATGGACACGCTGGCGCTTGTGCGCTGCGCCTTGCTCAGCCAGGCGATTTGTGGCCGGCTAGGCGCTCACCCGTCTGGGGACGCAGCCACGCCCTCATTGGGTGAACCGCTCATGTGACGCGCTTGCGAGCGGCAAATTCAAATTTGATTGCTCTAAGCCCCGAGCGGGCACAGGCGCTTGCTCACGCTGGACACACACATTACCGCAATGTGTTTCATCGCGGCCAGTGTCAGCGCGCCCGCCCACTCAACGCCACTCTGGACGAGGCCATAAAGAGAGTTAGCACAATGCACTATATATATGCTATAATGGGTACTATGTCTTGCCTAGGCTCCGCTGGGGGCAGGAACTCCTAGTCCTGACAGCTCCCTGTCTGCAGTCGCTCTTAACTCACACCCTGCATCGTCTCTCTCTTGGCTCCTTCTCCAGTACATCATCTTTCCTGATACCCAATCACATACATCCCTAACTGAGTTTTCAGCCATTGGCCAGAGGACCTGTCCATGATTACTTTAGGTACCCCTGAAAGGGGGGGGGGGTGGTAACATGCATTTGTAATAATTGATATAAACTACAAGTACTAACATTTATTTTTTAGAGTGTCATTTGTGAAGCTACCATGGACACCTTTCGTTAACTTTACTTAAATTAAATGTGCTGATATGCTGCACCAAAAAATGAATTAAACTGATTAATTGTAATATGCACAAGCTAACCCTTCATGCAGGTTCTCCAATGTGAAATGGAATGTCCTAAATAGAGCATTTGTTTTAGTGGAAGCCGTTCATTTCACATTCCATTTGCAATCCCTGAGATTTCATGGTGTACAAACTCCTCAATCAAGTTGGAGGTTAAAACTTCCAAATACAATATACTGTATTGTGTAGTTATATTGTCAGATTCCTCGGGACATAAACCTGTAGTTTCAGTCTTCAGAGGCAGCAGCGACTTTCAGTGAGCGCAATTGGCAGCACGCTCCACTTCAGGCTCTGCAGCTCACTGGTGCATACTAGCTTTGTTTCATTTGTGGCCAATCAGCACTGACCATGCCCCCCAACTATAAAAACCTGACATAATGACACTAAAAATAAGAGACAGATGGGAGACATAGAGAGCCCCACGAGGGGGGCGCAGATGGAACCGGTGGGATCCCAGCCACCCCCTGTAAGAGATTGGCTGAAGGTGATAAGGCACGCAGCGGAACCACGGTAGAAGATAATTCCCTCCCCCCTCCCCACCCCCCCTGTTTACCCTACGCGTAGCTTAGAGATGTTAGTTTGTCTGTATGTCCCCCCCCAGTCTGTCTTGTGCATAGCTAGAATACATGGACACTGGATTTTGTTCTGATTTTGTGATGGATAACAATGTATGCAATGCCTGATGTACATGTGACCTTCTAATAAAACTTAAGTTGAAAAAAAAAAAAAAAAAAACCTGTGGGCGACTACACACTGAGTAGTCTTCTTGCTGTGATGCTGTAGTCCATGACCTATGTTATACATCGACTCTAAACATTTGATTAAAATCTTAATGATGAAAGTGGGCAAATTGGCTTTATATAATGTGTGATCATTATTTTTTTTTAACTGTGCCCCTAGATATTTATTTGTCCTTTCTCTCGAGTGAAAGTCAAAATTCAGCTGAATAACCTTCAGAGTGTGTCTGAATAAATTCATATTCAATGCTTCGGACTTATTGGTATGAACTTTTATAACCCGGTAACTGGCCAGAAATAGACAGCTCACTGAAGAAATTTGGTAATGATATTAATGGCTTGGAAATGGTCAACAGGATGTGATCTGCGAATAAAGATAGTTTATATACCCTTGCATCACATCTTATTCTCGATACATTTGTGCTCAGAGGGTAAGGCTGAGTCCATAGAGACTGCAGCTGAGCGGAGGCGCGCGGAGGCTAAGGGAAAGCGGAGGCTGAGGGAAAGCAGGTGCTTTCCTTGGCCTTAGTGCGCACACCATCCGAGGGCGTGTCTGGGGGCGGGCCAGTGACGTCACGGAGCTCACATGACCGGCCCTCCGCTCCCCTCAGCGGCAAAACTTAAATTGATCTGTCTCCTCCACCTCTGCACGCCTGCGGAAGCGCCTCCTAAATCCGCCCTCATAAAGGGTGCCGGGGGTAAGTCCGCTGCCTCAGTGCGGCTCAGCGCCATCTGCCCGACCATGTCCTAAGCCTTGAGTTGTAGCTCTGATGGTAGTCGTCCTCCTGTGCGCTTGTTTTGGCAGATTGATCAGACAGTTTTTTTTACCTTCCTCTTACTGTCTTCCCATCTTTTTTTGAGCATGTCCACAGTACAGAAAGTATTGCCCAGGGCATTCATTCAGGGAAAGTATTGCACAGGGCTGGTTTTTGAGCACCGTGCCCCATATAATTTGGAGTGGTGATCCACTACCACATTAATTGTATTGTAACATACTTACATAGTAGACTTTGAAAAAAGATGTACGTCCATCAAGTTCAACCTATGCTAAATTTAGACAACAGATACTTTATCCTATATCTATACTACTTATTGATCCAGAGGAAGGCAAACAAAAAAAACCATTGTATTGTATGTCTTTATTTATATAGCGCCAAAAGTTTACTCAGCGCTTCACAAAGAATACAGTACAGGGAATTATAATAATACAGTAAGTGCAGCAAAATCAGACAATAGGAAAGGAAATCCCTGCCCTGAAGAGCTTACAATCTAAGAGTTTTAATGGGGAACTTACAGAGACAGTAGGTGAGGGAATAAGTGCTGTAGATGGCAGTGCTTGGTCACAATGGGTGGTAGGAGTGACTGAGTGTGGGACAGTAACCATGAGTGCAGCCTATTGGGATGCTTGATTTGTGGAGCAAGTTTTAAGGTTAGTCAAATAAGTTAAGGGTTAACACACTTTACAGGGAAGAGATGGCAGGGAGGAATGGGTGAAATCAGGTGTGTATGTCTGGCTTCAGGCTTAGGGGAGATCCCCAGCAGCAGGAAGGAGTAGCTAGAGGGTATGAATAGAGGATTTGTGGGGGTGCTTTTTATTGGGGGGTAAAGAAGTTGCTGGGAGAGAGGTGTATAAGTAATGGTGCAGTGGGGAGTGGGGAAGATGGAGAGAACAGAGACATTCGCAAAGGAGTGAGGAAACAGTAAACAGAAAAAGGCATAGGGAGGGCATAGTGAGATGCAGGAGGAGAGACTCCAAGTTATTGGAGGATTGGAAGAGTACAAAGAATCACAGCTTTTCGAATGTTAAGTTAATCGGGATCTCCAATTTCTCCATGAATGTTATGCTCCTGATTCTTCTTTATCACTCCTATTCATACAAAAATGTAATTTTAGCTTGCATATATTTCTTGAAAAAAAAATTTTTTTGCTAGTAAAAGTGGGTATGCAATTTAAAATGTATTAAATGATGTCAGTAACTACATTGTATAGAAGGGTAGTGCGTTCAAGTTATGTCCAGAACAGAACAAGTTCTATTTTCTGGATAGCTTTCCACTAATATATTTTTGGTGTCCAAGAAACACAGAAAAGTTGTGCATGAATGACATCTGTTCAAATGTTTTTTGCTGACTAATTGTAGCTGTTTCTGTCAATTAATTTTAAAAGTCTTTTGTGAATACCATATTGGAATAATTACTGCATGTTTCAATTATGTCCTGGAATGTTAAGGAAATATATTTGTTTTACTTTGAACAGTGTTTACACATGTGGAAAACACTTGAGTTTTTTTTTTTTTTTTTAAACACTGAACATGTTGGAGGTGAAGATGAAACAGAAGCACGATATGTGTAGGTACATGACAACGAGAGCCTAATGTAGTCAAGGCAACAATTCAGTCCACATCTGCTTTACATATGGGGAAAATGGCATAACATATTTGTTTATTCATGCACGGTTGCATAAGAGTTGAGGGATGACAATATGTATCGAGACCAATGCAGGGTTAATGTCAGAATACTTACTTTAGCAGCAAGGATGGGAACAGGAATACAATAAGTGAGACATGAGACAGAAGTATACACAGTGGTGGTGGAAAATACTAGTAGCTATGCAACCTTACGCATTTCAAGGAATACGTTCCATTGCATACAGAACTTACAAAAGGGTCACTTCAACCCTGAAACATTGTGTTTTGTGTATTCTGAGCTTGGCAAAATATAAATACTTTTTCAAGCTTTGATACAACAATATTAAGATTATGTGCAGGTCATCATTTATTTTGAATGTTATTATAACCCCTGGAAAGAAGTATGCAGCTGACACACATACACTGCCCCCTGCCTGCAATATGAATCTACAACTCCCAGCATGCTGTGCTGCATCAGGGAGCCACTTCTAGTGCAAGAAGATGCGACTTGGGATGTACAGGGCCTCAGCCATTGAGATTGGACTCTGGAGAGACGAGACTAAGAGAGGAGGTTTTAAGAGTCCCTGAGAGAGCATGCAGGGGCAGAGCTGTTGAATCCTAAGGGATCTCATGACTGACCGGTTAAGAGCAAGGCCATGATCCACATGAGGTAGCAGACGCTGGCTAAAGGGAGCCTTGCAGGCCGATCGTGAGAGCAGAAACCTAGCAGAGAGACATCTGCATAGTATCAGGAGACAGGTGGCGCAAAGGAGGGGATCCTCACCAGAAGCCAAGTAAAGGGGTACAGAAGCAATTGCAAGTACAGGCCTGCCACACTAATACAGTAACTAAGAGCTCCAATGGTGTGCCAACACCATTACACAGGCCTTTATACCCAGGAAAATACATTGACACACACCTGCCTAGAGCTTAGTGGGGAGTGTTATGTTCCAGTGTAATGTGAATGCATTAAATTATCCTTCTGTTGAGCATAATATGGTACCAGAGTATCTATCGCTGATTTCTTTATAAATACTGTTGTACTACAGTAGCAACATTACTGTAGTCTACCTCCCTTTGTCTGACCTATGGGTAATGTATAGGGAAGGAGGCCTCAGGCCCCCACCTCAACAGTAAGTGTTAGTCTCACGTAAATTAGAGGGGTTACATTGGAGTCACTGCTGAGATTTTTGTAATTGGTGTGATACACACCATACCTGCCCCTGTATATATGTATAAATGGTCAGACAAGGGCATGGTTAAATTGTACCCAGTAGTCGATTTTTCCTGGGAAAGGCTTAGAATCCACTAGAATATTCACTCTGTGCCGCACCCTCTGGAATGTAGTCGACATTTCCTCACCATGAGTGTGGCCATTTTAAGTGAGCAGTGCATGTGGGATTGCCTGGACTGTAATAAAGCGTTAATTCTAATGGTCCCAGATATGGTCAATTATTCGACCAGTAATGGGGTACTAGAAGTGGCCCAAATAAAGGGAAAGATGTTGTGTTATAGTACTCAGACTGCATTTGTACTGCATATGTGTGATGAAGACATTGAGGCCACTCATATACCTAACAGCATAGCGGGGAGGGACAATCAAATATGGGATATCACTATTGGTTATGACCCTGATGTTGGCCCCAGCAATCCCGTAAATCATAAACCAGGTCCGAGAGTTCTTAGCTAAGGAGGGAGCCACCATGGAAGAGCTTCACGATGAGATGTACCCCGCTGTCTCTACGTCCTCCATGGAAACCACCTCTACCTCACCCACGGTGCTCATTACAGCCGTAAGGGAATTAGTGGAAAAGTCCATGCAATCCCGCCAGGGAGACAGCTACTACCGGCAGTTACAGACCTGTTCAGATGTAAGGTCTACCCCACCTGGAGAGGACGATTTTGAGAACTTGATAGAGCAGGCCACACAGATGGTGCAAGAATGGGAAGGGTCAGAGCAGGACAAGAGAGCCCAGATTGCGGAAAGCCTCAAAGGGCTCACGTTGGCTATAGTTAGGGCACTTTGAGAAGCTGTATTCACTGGCACATACCTGCACACCGTAGAAAGTAAATTCGGAGCTACCAAAAGTGGTGAAGAGCTCTACTTACAATTCAGGGGGATGAATCAACAGGAGGGGAAACATTATCGGAATTTCTACGCAGGTTAGAAGAGTTATAATTTAAACGACTAGGAGGCCTAAACTAGTAGCCTTCATATAAAAAATCACCGGGCCATTTAAATCGCCATTTTTTTGAGCATTGCTATTATGTATTCAGAAGATCCAAAGAGATGATGTGGTGCAACTTCTACGCGGAAAGGAATCAGACCAGGAACAAATCACTCAAGTGCAAAGGCTTAATTGACACCCGACAGCCAAGAGAGCCACTCCGACGCATTTCGCACGATCATTTGGCTACGTGGGAAAGTATTAACTTTATTGGTCACGCTGATGGCTGTTTGCGGTTAAGAATGAACATATTGACATTATTATTACTTTGGCCTGCACTGAGAAGCGCCACTAGGGGGTGTGAGACTCCCATTCCTTTTATTGTGTATATCACGTATTCAGAAAGCATCGATTACCTGTGATAGCAAAATTCCCAAAACGGACGAGTAGCCAGTGGCGTGATGATCGCCTCTCTGTAAAGGTCTTACCCGGCGATTTCTTTAAGCTGCGATTTCTTTCACCTGCAGAGCGAGCAGCTCAGAGAGAGCCATCATCCCTTAAATTGACGTCACATCCTTTTGAACTAATGTAACATAACACATGGTACAGCAACCAAGGGATTGTCTTCAATCCCATTTTCTGTAATACCATGTGATATAGCCATGTGGTTTTAAGCATGTGACGTACCACCCGAGGAGATGACGTCACATCCTAAAAAAAAAGAGGCAGGCACATGATACAGCGTCCAATCAGATTAGAGCTGTTCTATCTGACCTGAAAATATGATGTCACAGGCCCTATATAAGGCCTGGATGCCTCATTTAACAGGAAGAAGATGACAAGACAACATCCATTGGGATTTACCATGGGGTTGGATTGACAGATGAAGAAAGAAGATAGAAGATTAAAAAAAATGAAAGAAATAATGACAGAAGAAAATAGAAGAAGGTGATAGAAGATAAAAGAAAGAAGAATTGTGTTACCTTTTCCGGATCATCAAGGTGGATGGCGTTCGATTGATTTTGATGATGTCGCGGTACGAGAGCTTGCAGAAACGCCGGGATTCGGAGGGTTAATGCTAGGTAAAAGGTAATGAAAGAAAAATATTGAATGTATGTAATTGTATTTTTACAGGTTTTTTTTAATTGTATTTTTTCTTTTTATATTTGTGACTGCCCATTGACTGATTATTTATCTGTACCCTAAACGTGGACAGTACATTCAGTGACAGCCAACGCATTTTTTGGCAAATGCTTTTTTTCCTATTGATTGTTGTTTTTTTCTTTTTCTGTTTATTGTTTGGCTTAAATTGTTTGCAATTTGTATGGCTTGTTTTTATTTCATTTTCCGATTGTTTAGCATTTTTAATTATTTATTTTGTTGGGTACTGGTTTTAATTGATGTGTTGGCTAGTGTTTTTATTAATTAATTGATTTGTTGGCTAGTGGTTTAAATTAATAATAACATGTTTCGTATAGCACTGCTAGTTTTATGGAGTGCTTAACAGAGACATTTTTGCAGACACATGTCCCTGCCCCGTGGAGCTTACAATCTATGTTTTTGATGTCCGAGGCACAGGGAGATAAAGTGACTTACCCAAGGTCACAAGGAGCCAACACCAGGAATTGAACCAGGTTCCGCTGCTTCAAACTCTGTGCTAGTCAGTTTCTTTACTCCCTGGGTCACTCCTTCTCACATAATTGTTTGTTATTGTTTAGTGCTGCTAGTTTTACGTGCGCTTTACAGAGACAGTTTTGCAGATACAGTCCCTGCCCCATAGAGCTTACAATCTATGTTTTAGGTGCCTGAGGTACAGGGAGATAAAGTGACTTGCCCAAGGTCATAAGGAGCCGACACCGGGCATTGAACCAGGTTCTTCTGCTTCAAACTCAGTGCCAGAGTCAGTGTCTTTACTCACTGAGTTGCTCCTTCTCCAAATTAATTAATTGATTGATTGATTGATTGATTGATTGATTGATTGATTGATTGATTTGTTGGCTAGTGCTTTTATGTATTGAATTGCTTGTTTGGCTAGTGGTTTTATTTCTTGAATATTTGCTTGGCTAGGTGTTTATTGAATTGTATTCTTATGTTTTTGAATAACAGATTTTTATTATTGTGCTGTTTTGGAGATAGATAAATGTTATTGATGTGGCTTACTATTATGGTTTTTAGTTCTTTCATTGTTGGGGTGTTTAGGTGCTTGTGTATATCTTTTATCATTGTGTATTTTTGACCTTCATGCTTTTTGATTAGGATGACCATTGGCTGCTACAGTGGCTTATCATGCCCATATTATAAGGTTATGATGTACCACTAAGTCAATCAATGGGTATAGGGTGGGTATAGTGGTCCCGGGGTGGGTGGTTAGGTCTCCCAGGTGGGTAGTGGGGGGTGGGGGTTAACACCTCAATATCTATAGTGGTTATTAACCGCTAAGGTGATTAAGGGGTTGGGGGCCATTAGATTGTATTTTTTCATGTATTCTTGCTGGTATCGGTGGACATGGACCTGGAGTATGCTGATGAGGATGCCCTTCATGATGGCAGGGGTAAGTAGAAAGGTGTATTTACTTTATTAATGCTGGCTGGCTAATATTTAATTTTATAATGGGCAAATGAGCTATTATCCATATCTGGATAATAGTTATGTTGCCCATTACTGTACTGTATGTGTTGGGGGGGCTGGGATGTAGTTATTTCAATGTATTGGAAAAATAATTTGGCCACAGGATTGGCACCGCAGGCCAGCGGAGACCCACAGGGACAACTCGAGGGCCCACAGACACCCGCGGGGACCACCTGTGGACCCACGGACACCTTTGGGGACCACCTAAGGGCCCACAGACACCCGCGGGGACCACCTGAGGACCTCCAGACACCCGCGGCCTCTGGTATCAATAATATGGGGTAGAGGAGGTGGGTATTAGTGTTTATTGTGGGTAGCGGGGTGGGTGAAGGGGGTATTTGGCCCTTGGTGGGTAGCGGGAGGGGTTAACCCCTTCATTGGGGTTAACCGCTAAGGTAATGAAATTGACTATAAAAGCCTTTTTATTGCATGGGATTTATGCCGCGGGTCTCCCGTGCTGATATTAATGGGTATCAGCTCCGAAGACTCCCGGCATCAATCCGATGCAGGAAAAAAAAGCACCGCCTCTCAGCAGCCTCACGTCAACTTTTCCTGCTGTGAGGATGTTGGGAGAAAGTTGCCATTCTAGAGCCGCGATTAGCATCGATAAACAAACCGAGGCAATTAGAATTGCACGAGATTCAGAACCTGCCGATAAAAGGCTTATCACTGGCGATTTTTTTTTTTTTGAAGGCTCAAAATTTTGTCGATTCATTCTTTAATCGCCCACTTATCAAGGCTTACTGAATAGCAGTAGGCATTTTGGCCAACAAGTGCTCGATAAGTGGCTTATGAACGCCTATAGCATAGGCCCCTAGGTGTTGTACAAAACGTTTAATATTCACACATTATTTTAATTCCTGTTTAACTCTTATGAGACCTGTGTAGACTTGACCTCCCATGTACAACTTTTTTATGGTCTGGGAGATTTTCCAATTGCCTTTGCAGTTACCCACATCCGGCACCCTAAAATGCCAGCTGAAAAAATGTAGCAAGAAGGAGTAAGTAGTGTGATATCTTTTAACGGATCTCAAGGTTTGTCATCAAGTAGGACAGCTGAAAAGAACACAATATCAGGAAGGTATTTAAACCTATTTGTAAATACACCAAAAGCAATTTTTTGGGGGGAGGGAGAACTCTGGTTAACTGATCTCCAGCAACCTTTTTCTTTAGAAATTATCCAGAAATGTCATAAAAGGATTATGACATTATTAGAAATGGGGCTGCAATACTGCCTGATTGCAATGTAAGGTTTTTATATGGCTTAGAACTGCTTTCTATATATAGTCCATATTTTACAGTATTTGCCCATGTAAATGTTCATATTAATAAATGCACATGCTTTCTTTTCCCTCCACTTTCCAACCTGATTTTGCACTCCCTTTTCACAACATCCTCCCGTGTACTGCTTTTGTGACTTTGCCATTGCATGTCCCCTTTTCTATTACTTTCACCACATTTCCTCCTTTACCCACAGTACATTTCAGTCTTTCTTTTTTTTCTCCCGTAATCTCTATGGGCCTCATTCTAGTAGCTTTGATAACCAACTCATCGAGGATTTTGAGCAGCTATTGCTAAATATTGCTAGGTGGCTATTTAGAAAGCCCCGATGAGTTGGTTAAATTGTACGGGGAAGGCATGTTCTCGCGATTTCTCGCTGCTGGCAAAACACATCGTGCGGGAGCTGGCGAAAAGCTCAAACTCGCATTTTTAATAAAATCACGCTATTGTAGTGTAACAGGTGTTCCCCCACCCCAAGGGAGATTTCACTGTTACCTGTACTCTCCCTGTGCTGTACCTGTGAGGCTTACAGGATTGCTGAGTGTCCGCTGATGGTAGCGGGGAAGACAGGACAGGCTTTCAGGATATTCTCTGCTCTTTCTGGGTGCAGCACCTCCATTCCCCGCAGGCCCCAGCAGAGCTGTATGCAGTTCCTGCAGGAAAACCATCTTGCACTCCCCCTGATAAACTGCTGTCACGGGCAGGAGTATAAAACAGCAACTGACCTTTATTGAGTATAGTCGTAGTTGGTTGTGGAAAGTGAGCGACCCCGTCAGGAATATAACATGTAAATAAAAAACATATAAAGCAATAATTGTGCAGTATTGTAATTATTTTTTGGCTTGTTCAAGAATCTTGGCTCTTAGGGAGAACCTACTTACAGCAACATAGAAGAAAATTCGCATTTGTCTGACTCTGTCAGGTAGTGAAGAAATGATGAGGTTTCTTTAAGGTGTACTTATATCCCCACTTGGTCTTGACACATATGGATTAGCTCAGAGTTGGTAAGATTCAAATTCCCATAAGGTATATGTGGACAAAGAGCAGAGAAACAGACCGATGGTGTAGGTTGTAGAACAGGATTTTATAAATAGCAAGGTAAAGGACATGTACTCACACTCTGTACATGCAGCTGCTTTGAAGAGAAGACTCCAGACTCCAGCCGCTTGAATTCACCCGCGGTTCCTCTCCCAGCGCGTCACAGCCTACCTCCTTTGGATACGATCAGCCGTTCAGAGGGACGTGACGTCAGACGCCATTGCCGGCGGCAGGACTGGGGATAGAGGAGGACGGGGAGAAGCGACAGCGGGCGCATCTAGCGCTAAAGATACCCTTATGTGCATTATATATATGTACAGAGTGTGAGTACATGTCCTTTACCTTGCTATTTATAAAATCCTGTTCTACAACCTACACCATCGGTCTGTTTCTCTGCTCTTTGTCCACATATACCTTATGGGAATTTGAATCTTACCAACTCTGAGCTAATCCATATGTGTCAAGACCAAGTGGGGATATAAGTACACCTTAAAGAAACCTCATCATTTCTTCACTACCTGACAGAGTCAGACAAATGCGAATTTTCTTCTATGTTGCTGTAAGTAGGTTCTCCCTAAGAGCCAAGATTCTTGAACAAGCCAAAAAATAATTACAATACTGCACAATTATTGCTTTATATGTTTTTTATTTACATGTTATATTCCTGACGGGGTCGCTCACTTTCCACAACCAACTACGACTGTACCTGTGGGAAATCAAAGCATATTTCCCTGGAAGGTTTGAGAAGTATCCTGTTGGGTAACACTATTTATTTTTATTATATTTATTGTTTGAATTTTATCACAACACTGTGCATTTATTAGGGAACTGTGGCGCCTAGGCAAGTCATTTAAGTACATTTTGCTTTATTGAGTATAGCCATATACAATCAACCATGCATTTCCTCTGCTCCCTGGAATCAACACCCAGGGCTTGAGGCCCCAAAGGTCTATCATTTGCTCCCCTACTCCCTGGTGGAGTAAGGGGTAACAGCTCCCACTCCCTTGCGGGAGGGGATAGAACAACAACCCACTCCCTCGAGGGAAGAGTGTAGCACTGAGTAACTGAAAACTCCCAACTATCAATTCCACACTGCCCACTCCTAACTGTTACCAGGGGTGGGGCTTCAGGTTTCAGCCCCATGTGGGCGGCACCTAGGCCTCGGGCCACCCCCCTGTCACTCAAAGAAACTGCTTACTACAGCAGGGCGTAGATTTAACCCTAACACTGCCTGCACTGGTACTAGGGCTTATGTGTTAGGCAGGGCAGATTAGTAGCCAAGGGGATACATGGCTACACAAGTATACAGGTGTATGCATTTTAGGGTGTGGTGTAACCCTGCTCAATGCCTAGGAGGGCACTAGCGTGTGTTAAATGAAATCCCAAACAAAGATTAAGGGTGGTGCTCGCAGGGAACAAAATATACTGTATGGACTTAGAAAGAAAGAATCCCTTTGCGCTGCACTAAGAGACTCCCTAGACTGTATAAAATAAACTTTATTGGTAGAAATATAAAAATTATATTTTTGGGAATATAGTACAACTATAATTACACTGATAAATGATACTTGTTGAAACACGAAACGCTCCTTGGTGGAGATAGATGTATATTTAGCAGAATAGTTAGCCCTTATGTATCATATCACTGCTATTAGCAGAGGTGATATAATGGAGCTGCACTGGACATAAGTTCATGAAGCTGATGCCAAAGGTCACTCCAATAAGTCTTCCCCCCAAATAGTGGGTAGGTGCCTAGTGCCTAAACCTCCCACCACCAAGCAGATATATTGTTTCTGATTGGTTAGGTGACTGTCTATATGGCACTCAGGAATTTAGCACAAAGTGCCCACTATGGCAGGTAGCTGTTGATGCACCAGGAGAGCAGTGAAGCCACTATTCCATTTGCTGATAGATTTTTCTATCTAGAAGTAAAATAGTAGTATATAGTGATTATTCCTGATCCAGGCTCACTTGTGGCAAGTGAGAAGATCCATGTAGCATAAACTCCTCCCCTTTTTAAAGCACACACAGTCATTCTATTTTCTTCAACTTTATTGAGTGGGGTTAACAGAAATATAAAAGTACTTGCATGTAGTTTGTGGTAGGAAATGTCTCTTGTGAGGAGAGGTATCCTAATTGGGGTTGGTATCAGGGGAAGTGCTTCTCTGAGGGGCAGGTAAAAAGGAATCCTTTTCTAAGGGAGCAGTGGAAGATGTGTCACTTTGGCTGCAGTTGAAAAGAGAGGGAACACTTTCCTTTGCAGACAGGAACAAGCCATGGGGCATAACAATATACAGAGAAGGGCAGGGGGAGAGGGCTAAACCAATCTCAACTATGAGTATTGGAAGGTTGCCAGGGCAACTGACTAGTGGTTGTGGAAAAGGTGATATGTAACAACGATTTTGCAATTTACACAGCAGCACTGACTGCTTAGAACAGGGGAAAACATGCAACTTTCCCTGGGGAGAGATGGCAGCCTGAGAGCAGAAAAAATACACAGAGAATATACAATCCTGTTCCAGGACAGTGATGTCTGATATGTCAGAGTGTTGTGCTGCCCACGACTGCAGTCTCCCTAAACGCTCTGACTTCCGAGGCGCCAGTAGAATAACAAGGTCTCTATGCTAGGTACTAAGTTATATTGTAACATATAGTAATGTTTAATTTGTCAAAGCGCTATGCTGACCACGACTACAGTCTTCCTAAGCGCTCTGACCTCCACACTCCCACGCCTCTCCGATAAGCCGACGTCACCTAGAAGTGACATCAAACATACCCGACGTACAAATTCAATAATTGTTCCCGGCACGCAGAGAATGGAAAAAAGGGGGCAAAAGCAAATGGATCTGCCAAAAAGTCATTTAATGATGAGATGCGCAACAAAAGCTAATAATAGCCAGAGAGGTCCAAATATACTGGAACAGGGAAAGTGACAGGGAAGGGAAGAAGGGAAGGCAAAGGAAAAAAAAGGGGGAGGAGAGGGAATAGGGGGAATAAAAAGTCCAGGGCAAGAGGGGCAACGCACATTTCGGGGTCTAAACCCCTTCTACAGGCCCGTTCCCAGGGAGACCGTAGTCCCCTGGTACTTCCCTATACCCTGTAACTAGATCCCTGAAATAGTGACAGGCTAGTAGCCCATGGGGTCAGTGTAAAAACCACCAGCTAAAGATAAGTATATACACTATAAAGGTAATGACTGACAAAGCAGGGCTATTGGGGGGATATTAGCATAGGAGATACAGGCACCTCATACCGGGGCCTGTATCTCGGGAAGCAGGGGTCCCCGGACCTGAAATGAAGGCGGTTCTGCTCCGCAGACTCTCTGCTCCCGCACACTAGTATTCAAATTTGAATAAAAACACTGCGATTGCCTGCAAGAGCTGTGCAGGGAGAGTTGGTTTTCCCTGTGCAGCGCAGATTGCGATAAAATTGCAGGCGGGAGAACTTAGAAAAAATCCCAGATTAGTTTGCTGCTACGCCAAACGGTTTGGGCATTTTTCTATCAATTATATAACTCAAATTTCAATCCATTCAGAACATGTCAAACCTTGCGAGATAGCAGCAAACTCATCACAGCTACTAGAATGAGGCCCAATGTTTCTACAGTCTTTCCCACCTATCTATAGACCCTGCACACAATTATTCTCATACAATCATGTTCTCACCTGCTGTTTCTGACCATGCCCATTTATCTTGCTGTTGGTATATTTCTTCTAATCCTGCCAAATCCAAAACAGTTTTCCCACTCTCCTTCGGGTTCTAAACTTTGCTATTTAATTTATTGTCTTGTAATTACTGCAAACCTCAGTCTGCAGCATAAGAACAGAATATGCAGAATTTCAATAAGTTTATGCATCTGCAAATTACCAACTTAACTCATTCTCTATGTTGGTGTAAACTTTAGATTTCGACTAATTAAAATTAAAATCTGCCACAATGTCAAGAAACTACACTCTGATCCCCAAAATAAAAAGTACAAACACATTGCATGCACAGTACAATACATGTCTACATAACAGTCAATAGCTCTCACATCCATACTATTCCTTTACCTAAGAGTCTTATTTAGATAAGGAATCTGAAAAAAGCATTCAATTTATTGCCCACTGCTATAACTCTGCCCACTTAAATAACTCTGCAAGCTTCCCTTTAGATTGTACAGTGTATTTCCTAATTCCCCTTAAGGCTCTTGACTATTTTGCCCACATATCACATATCTGATATCTTAGTAACGTCCTACATGGTCCTTACACCCTTAACAAGAACTGAAATTCTTATTGCAGGTTTTTCAGGGTGGGATGATGCAGGTTTATAACCAATTCAACGCTGGATCCACAATATTTAATTCTCCAGTGATTTCATAGAATTTAGAGTAATTTATCCCTGTGATAATAGTAATTAATATTACAGAGTAAAATGTCTATTTGGAAAAACGAATGTTTCCATCATCTTTCCCCTGCATATCAAATTCATATGAATATCTCACTGAGTACAATAAGTTGGCTGCAAATTGTGTATAATTAATATTTCAATTTTAGAAACTTACAGATTTAAGTAATAAAAAAAACTACCACCTACTACTTTTCTACTAATATCCTGCCGTCTTTCCATATCCTCCAAATGTTGTGACGCACTTCAGTTTCCATTTTAGTATTAGGTTACAATGCCTCCAAAAATCTTTGGCACCCTATGGTAATAGCACTGCATTATCAGCCCTACGTTTTTGGAGCAATGTCTGGAAAATGTTTAATTTTAGCTTCGTTGGAACAATGTTAGCACACCTCCTTGTCTGACTCCAAGATATATTCATAAAAAATCCTATTACACTTTCAAAATGTAATAATACATGTACAATTACTAGAAACCTTGGGTGTATTTTAATGTACCACCTCTTTGAAAACTGAAGCAGCGATTTAACATAATCAATCCCTGTGGCACTTCGCCTTACTAACATTTGGTCGCACAAACTATTTGTATCCTGCGTATTTCTTTTTAACATAGGGATTCATAAATCTTTATTTCTAGCTGTCAACAATCCCGAAATATCTGCCGGTGTCTCAAATTAAGTGGTATATATCAACAAGACACATCATGGGTGATGATAGACTTTTTATGTGGAAGGTAGAGAGCAGTAAGAGTAACAGTTGCAGACAGGAAATGGCAGTAGAGAAGCAGGGCCATGGACTATAGGAAATAGGGCCCATGGCTGCAGTGATGGAACCCTGCAGGGTTATGAAAGAGTTAAGGTGCTGGAAATGTGTGAGATCCAGGGATTGCATGACGATGGTGGGGATTTGGCTAAGTAAAGGAGAGAAAAGGCAGGCAACAACCTGCAGAGGCAACCATTTTAGTACAACTGTAAACAGGTTAGTTACACTGATAGCAGGTCAGTTTAAATACATTTTAAGAGCAGTTGGTGTGAGAGAACGTAAGTGATGGCGGTAAAGCCTCCTTTCCTGAAGGCGTTGATCCACCCGAATACATACGGCAACAAGATCCTCTAGCATTGTGGGTCTTTCCTGAGCAGCTAATTCATTCTTTAATGTCTCGGAGAGACATTGCCAGAAAGCTGCAGGTAACACCTCATCGTTCCAGCCCGATTCTGCTGCGATGGTCCAAAATTCCAGAGCGTATCTCGCAACTGATCTATGACCCTGTGAAATGTGGAACAATGAAGAAGCAGCAGTAATCTTATGGCCAGGGGTATCGAAGACCTGCTTAAATTCCATCTTGAATCGTGGGAAATCCTGGACAAGCTCTAGACTCTGCTCCCAGATGGGGGATGCCCATGCCAATGCGTCTCCGGTTAATAGGGTAATAATATACGCCATCTTTGATCTATCAGAAGAGAAGCGGGAAGGGGTTAACTCGAACTGTATGTCACATTGGTTGAGGAAACCGCTGCATCCATGGGGATCTCCTGCATAGCGATTGGGAGTGGGGAGACGTGGGGAGAGGGAGAGGCTTCAGGGGATGAGACTGACAGAGTAGCAGGCCTAACAATACTGGATTGCTAGACTTTGAGTCAGGGAAGCAATCTGATTGTCTAAATATTGAAAATGCTCAGAGATAGATGACAGAAGACCTCAGGGGGGTCCATGTTCGTTGAGCTGAGCATACTGTTATGCTTGCGCTGCCCACAAACAAGTCAGGACCCCAGTACTGAGGTGGTAAGTATTGAACCACGCAACCACAGCAGCGGAAGCGTGCCTGGCAGGCGGATTGTCAATGTAGCCGCCAGGTCTGGGTTGGAGAGAGTGGGTTAGTCCAGACACTTGCCGAGGTCTTGGGTTGGAGAGATTAGAATGGTCAAACTCGGAATAGCCGTAGTCTGGGGTTGGACAGGTCAGAATAGTGGTAGTCCGTGTAGCCGTGGTCGGGATTGGAGAAGTCAGCAGAGTCGAGGGTAAGCCGGGGTTAGTATCCACAGGAGTTTCCAATTACAAGCTGGGTCAGTACACGAAGGATTAACTGTAAGGAGACGCACAAGACAGGGAGCAAGGCACAACAGACGTGGAAGCACAAGGCTACAACTAGTTATGCTCAGCAAGGAAAGACAGGAACTACAGGATCTTTATAGCACACAGGAACCAGTCACAAGGGAGGCGGAACGGAGGCGCGGCCTCCGCAGAGACAAGGATTGGCTGCAGGAGGCAAGTGCTGGTAGAATACTTGACACGCAGCTGGGGTGTGGTGCACGACATCACGTGTGCGTGCAGCGCCCGAGGGGGTGGAGCTAAGCTCTGTGGCACTCTAGAAGAGTAGAAGAGCTGCGCATGCGCGTGCGCTCTGTAAGCAGAGCGGGGGTGCACGCACGCACTGGTGCCAGAGTAGAGGACTGTGAGACAACAGGTAAGGAGGGAACACGTCGTAGAGAACTTGTTCCCGGATTCCTTACACCCTGCCCCCTCTGACTGTCTGTCCCTGTCCTGTGTTTTCTGTGGCACAGTGCTGTTGTAGAGGTGCAAGTGAGCATTGTGGTTTGGGGTGTCCCGAGAGAAAAGAGGTTGAAAAACAGTGTTATACAGTATCACTGGATTTGTTTCCTACACAAACATGGTGTTGATGTTGAGCAGCCTGCCAAAGCTGCAAAAAAAGGATAAAAACAAGGATTACACAAGGACAACAAATACATTACTGTATTACGGTAAAAAATGTATTAAAAACTGTATTATTCTATGCCATTCAGCTAGATCTAGGTGGCTTATGTCTTGGGTATACTATAGCTAAGAATTGTAAAATTGACATTATTAACCACCATACAGTGTAATATATTTCTATAATATGCAATAATATAAAGGTACAAGTATACAGCCATATATTTATATAAATTGTGATCTGTAGAGACACCATTGCAGCTAATTGAATAGCTCATATTGTATACAAAACACTTTGTACTGTAGTGCCGACGAGTATTCTAAAACAAATCTGGGGCAATCACCAATAAGACCCAGGTACATCCTGGGTACATGCTGGGTACATGCGGCAACATTTTAGTGACATTTCTGCAGACACACTAATGGCCCATCGGATTAACAGCGGGGGTTCCTGGCAGTCCCATTCAATCTCAATGGGACTGCCAGGGACCCTGCTGTGTTAATCCGATGGGCCGTTTGTCTCTGCAGAAATGTCACTGAAATGTCACTGAAATGTTTGCAGCATGTACCTGGATCTTGTTGGTGATAGACCCAGATTTTCCAAGGCAAGTTTAAGGCAAGTTTTAGAATACTCGTCGGCGCACCTGTATGTGAAAACGTTCTTGTGGGCATTACTGTGCATTTTTCCACATTGAATGGAAAAGACTGCAGCGCTCATCGGCTAACTTTGTCACATTATAGGTTTAAGAAACACCCGGTGCTCTAGTGATAGTGTAAAGGGATAAACAAGTGACAGTTCAAAAGAGTAATATAATAAGTGATAGTGCTAAAAACACAAATGTATACAGTATATAGATAATCACACAGTGTGATAAACCAGTAAGAAATGAATATATAATACAATATAACTGATGGCTCGTCAGCTACTAACCACGATGAACCCTCCTCTTAAGCTCTTAATGTTGCTGATAGTGAAGCTAGCGGGGAGCTCGAGGAACCGGTAAGTATATGTAAAAAAAGCACAAACAAAAATATAGTGCAATATTGAAATATAATGGAAGCTGATATGTTGAATAGGGCACCCGAAGGGTGTGCACTCACAATTTCATTAATCAAGACAGCAGTTGTACCACTCTGGGGAGATTCCTAGGTGATGGTGTTGATTGAAACAGATGAAAGGCTTTTTCTGGGCTCGTTAGTCAAACAACGCTACGCGTTTCGCAAAAACGCTTGCTTCATCAGGAGTTAATTCCCAGTACTATGTGGTGCCTTACAGTAAGTAATGGTCACCTGTAGAGGGAGAAAGGGGGTGGCCCGGGATTAAAGGGGTTACACCCCATTTGGCCATCCCCTGACCTCACCAGGGAGACAAGGGGTTAACTGGGCTGAGGTCCAGGAATGTGATTTAACCCTTGTTATAACATGAAAATGTGTATTCCCCTGTTCCCATGCTTTATTGTAACATCTGGTTTAATCAGTGTCTGCATCACACACACACAAGAATCCATCAGGGAGCACAAGGGTTAATAGTTGTTTAGTGATTATAGCCCTTTGTGTAATTTCCCCGCCTTTTCAGGCACCATTTTGCAGGGTCCATAGGCCGCCATTGGAGCTCCATGTGTTTCAATGGCGAATCTTGCTGTTTTGGCCCTGTTTCCTGAGAAGACCAGCAGATGGCGTCTGAGAGGAGGAGCGGCGGTTTCCCATTGAAAGTCAATGGCTCATTGACTTCAATGGAGGTTCCTCGACGGCGCTTTCCAGGAACGAGTTGGCTGCCGTCCAAACCGCAAAGCGGATACTTTTTTTTATAAAAGAGAGCTTTGATCACTGATTAGTCAAGTTCAACGACAAGTGGCGTGGGAATAAACAGTTCTAGAGCACCTAGGAATAAAATGCTTTTTGCCCCTAGTTCCTAGACCTCCCCCCACTCGACCACAACCGGGTCCCCGTATCCTGGACCCCCGATAAGGGTCGAACCAAGAAGAGCAGGTCGCGCCATAGGTTCCAATGGCGGCGGCAGAAACGGCTCAGGAAAACGGCTAAGTGTCAAAAGCTGAAATTTGGGAATCCATAGGTATGGTTCCGGAGGGTCCAGAGGATCAGGGTTTGGGGTATCTGTAGTCCCTGCTCCGGCATCGCTGTAGAACCATCATTGACCCTCTTGGACCAACCCGACAGAGTATGGACCCCCTTGAAAGTTCAGGACTTTTCCCATAGACTCCAATGGCGGCCAATCTCCATTGACCGGCTATGGCGGAAAACCCCCATTGACTTCAACGGCGGCGTCGCCCCGTTGAAAGTCTATGGCGGCGGATTCCCATAGCTGCCAGCGGCGGCGGTTTGCCATTGAAAGTCTATGGCGGCGGAGCCCGTTGTTTTCAATGGGGATTTAGTGAAAAAACGTGATTTAATTTACAGCGGAGTTTTTTGTATTAAAATAAGAAACGGTTTTAAGTTTATTTGTGTATCTCCGGTTCCGAAGGTCGTAGCAAGTCGCAAATTGGACCATAGGGTGTCCCAGTTCCGGCATTGAGAACTGGGAAGTTTGGACCTGCTGGACCCAACGAAACCAGATATTTTAATATGTTTATGTTTTATCTTTCATACTGTGTTCCAAGGTATGGGTAAAACCCAGAGGAAATTCCTTTGCATACCAGGGTAGCATATGGCCAGAAAGGCGACCCAATGTCTAGGACTTAAGTATGGTTCAAAGGATTTTGTCACCTCTACTGTTTACATGAGGGCGGAGATTACTCAAACCAGAGCAGTCTTCAAGTGTTCCATTTCACACCTCACAACAAAGAATATCCTGCCAGGAATCCAATCTAGTAGACTAGCTGGCATTCCTGATGCAGATGAGGGGCTACAGAAATGAGACACCAGAGCTCTAATGCGCATGTACCAGCTAGCAGGGGGGCATGTATCAAAATGTGTTCCCACGTTAATGACTGGCTAGAGGTAATTGAAGACCAATCACCTGTACTTAATGCTAAGGATAGGGCACAAAAGGTTTATAAACTGTTGTCCACCCTTTATCCTTGGTCTTCTGATATCATCTG
Organism: Ascaphus truei; assembly: GCF_040206685.1. NCBI lineage: Eukaryota > Metazoa > Chordata > Amphibia > Anura > Ascaphidae > Ascaphus > Ascaphus truei. The sequence continues at coordinate 422,467,956 of NC_134484.1, read as the reverse complement.
AATTGTTACCTGATTGCGAGAGAATTGCTATGCTACATACTTATCATCCCCCATCCCCAAAGTAAGTGTACTTCTTGTCTGTTACTGTATTATTCGTGTGTTCACCTATCCAAAGGAATAAATACAATTTATTATATCTAAGCCTCGTTCAGTTCAAACCCAGTTATTTTGTGTAACCTTAATACCTGTGACAGGCTATCGTCACAGGCTATTAAGTTAACTGGTGGCAGCGGCGGGATTGAACTGGACCTGTATTACTAGTGTTCTGCAGGATACTGTAATATAGTGGGAACTTGATGGTAATTGCAAGTTCCTGGGACTAAAGATATTGAACACACGTTAGTGCAACAAGTAACGCAAGTTGTCACACCACCTCACCTGCTGCGACCCAGAATCATGAGTAAAGCGGAGAACATCTACTACCTGAGGACTAGAACTCAGTTAAGAAACAAGTGCCGTGATTATGGACTGGAATATGAGGACCAGGAGGTTGAGGACATGATTGCCGCAATCACAGAATATGAAGCCAGGCGTGCAGAGTCTCAGGATACGGCTCAGCTCGCCCTTGTACAGCCACCCGGAGATCAGGGACTGCACCCAGTGGCGGGGCGGCAGAATCCCGGGGAGGGAACGAGTGCACCTCCCGGGACAAGTGCAACAGCAGGGGCACTGATGGCGACGACCACCAGTCCGTTTACCCCTGAAATGTTGGCACTGATTACAACGTGGGGAGACCGAGGGACAGCGGAGGAGTGGCTAAAGTTTATCTCTATGGCAGTGAACAGACCCGCTTATTGCCCCCCGGTCCAACCCCGCAGAGATGAACTCCAACTGGACAAGCACAGTCTCACCAAGTACGTGGAAGGCACTGATCAGATTGACATGTTTTTAAGGAACTTTGAAACGCAGTGCCGGCGGTACAAGGTGCTCCCCGAGCATAGGGTTGCACGCTTGGACCCGCTACTCTCTGGCTTGGCTAAACAGACATTGATGGCGCTTACCGAGGAGTATGCTGATGACTATGACCACCTGAAAGAACTTTTGCTATTTCAGCACGGTTTTACCCCTGAAGCTTACCGGGGTAAATTCCGGCTGGAGGAGAGGCAGCCTCAGGAGACCTACGTCACCTATATGACCCGCATGGCTTTTTACGGGCTACACTGGGTGGAGTGCTCTGAGGCCAAGACTGACCAACGCCTGCTGGACCTCATCTTTCAGGAGCAGCTCATGCAGCAGTGCCCGCCGGCGGTGAGGGCTTGGGTGTACGACAAAAAGCCCAAGACTTACACAGAGGCGGCGAGGATGGCAGATGACTATGTGGTCAGCCGGTCCCAGATGACCGCCAAGGTACCAGCCAAAGCGGCGGCAGCACCGGCGCCGTCCCCCCAGTGGACCCAAAAGCCACCTGCGGGCAGCAGTTCACAGAAGGCGGGAGAGCTCCGGCATGAGCGCCGGTGCTACAATTGTAATAGCACTGGTCACCTCAGACCAGATTGCCTGGAACCCCTGCGTTCCAACGGACCCCATCAGGGGCAACGCACCCCTGCTACGAAACCGGTAGCCCGCGTGCGGGTGGCTTCCACCAAAGAACCAGGACCGGTCATGGAAACAACTCCCAGCGAGTATCACCCCTACCCCGGTTTCATCGGTGCCTACAGCCAGGAGCTGAGGACATCTCAGCACAGACCTGCAGCAGACGGATGGCCGGAGCAAACATCTCACCCCGGTCACAGTCGGTGACCGGCCAGCAGTCGGCTTGCTGGATTCAGGAGCTGCAGTGACCCTGGTCCGACCTGATATGGTCCGGCAAGAGGAATTGCTCCCAGGCCCTGGGATGCAGATCACTGTGGCCGCCGGAGAGCCACATTTCTTGCAGGTGGCCCGCATCTTTTTGGATTGGGGGGTGGGCAAGGGTGTGCGGGAGGTGGGGGTTTTACCCGGTTTGGATGCTGAAATTCTTTTGGGCAACGACCTGGGACCGATGACCTGCACCTACGACCGTGTGCCCCAGCCCGCTGCAGTGGCGGCGGTTACCCGGAGCCAGACCGCGGCAATGCCGGCGGCGGCCGCTCCAGTCCCCCAGCCTTGGGGACCAACGTTAGCGGAGGGCGCAGAGGAGCCCGGGGAGGTAAGCCAAGATCAGTTGCAACCACAGGCTGACTTACTGTTCCCTCTTACCCTGTCCCCTTCCCCTGACAATGACATGACTGGGGGATGGCCAGACTTAGGAGCTCAGTTTAGGGAGGCAGTGAAGACAGACCCTACCCTGGCCGGTGTGAGACTTCGGGCGTCCGAATCTCAGGCAGGGGAGGGCACTGAGCGCTGCCTATGGCATAAGGGACTCCAATACAGAGAAAAAGGGAACCCAGGGATAGAGGAGGGGGTGACCGGTAAGCGACAGCTACTAGTGCCCCAGGGGTACCGATAGCAATTGTTATGGATAGCTCACTCTATTCCGTTAGCGGGACATCAGGGGGTCACCAGGACGCGAGCCCGGTTATTGCAGCGTTACTACTGGCCGGGGGCATCCCGAGATGCGAGCAATTTCTGCCGATCTTGTGATGCCTGCCAGCGAGTGGGTAAGGCGGGCGACCATGTGAAGGCACCCCTGAGACCCCTACCGATAATAGGGGAACCCTTCCAGAAGGTAGCGATGGACCTGATAGGACCACTCATGATTCCTAGCAGGTCAGGGAAGCGCTACATCCTGACGGTGGTGGATTTTGCCACCAGGTACCCTGAGGCGGTAGCGCTTGGCACCATAAGTGCCAAGACAGTGACAGCAGCTTTGCTGAACATTTTCTCTAGGGTAGGTTTCCCTAGTGAGATCCTAACCGATCAGGGGTCGCAGTTCATGAGTGAACTGTTACATTGTCTCTGGGATGCATGTGGTGTACAACACCGGCGCACTACCCCTTACCATCCCCAGACAAACGGATTATGTGAGAGGTTTAATGGTACCCTGAAGCAGATGCTTCGGACCTTCATAGAGGCGGAGGGGAAAGACTGGGAGATTCACCTGCAGCACTTGCTGTTTGCATACCGAGAGGTACCGCAAGAATCTACAGGCTTCTCCTCCTTCGAGCTACTATATGGCCGCAGGGTACGTGGACCTCTGGACCTATTCCGTGAGGGATGGGAAGGGGAGACTACTGCTACTGATGCTTCAGTGATCCAGTATGTAGTAGATCTCAGAGACCGGTTAGAGATGCTCATGGAGGTGGCCCAGGACCACCTCAGGGCTGCTCAGACCAAGCAAAAGTGATGGTATGACCAGCAGGCCCGTAGCAGAGAATTCATCCCAGGACAGCAGGTGCTTGTTCTCAAACCCACTCGGGAGAACAAGCTGATGGTTGCCTGGTCGGGACCGTACTCGGTTATCCGAAAGGTGAATGAGTGCAACTATGTTGTACAGGTAGCGCCTGAGAGGCATAAGACATACCACATCAACATGTTGAAGGAATACAGAGCACCGAGTATGGGAGCAGTACTGGCCATTTGTAGCCCACTGCTGGAGGATCCGGCGAGCAATGCTCTGCCTGATCTCCTAGGGGAGGCTAGGCAGGGAAACACAGTAGAGCAGGTAGAGATAGGGGCACAGTTGAGTGCTAGGCAGAAGGGAGAAGCCAGGGACATGCTAGCTCAGTTTAGCGCCCTCTTCACTGACATGCCAGGGACCACACATCTCACAAAACACCCAGTGCACACAGGGGACCTGCAGCCTCTGCATAAGCATGCTTATAGAGTGTCAGCAGAGGTCAAGACAAGTATGGAGAGAGAGATTGAGGAGATGCTGACCCTAGGGGTAATTACTCCATCCCAGAGCCCTTGGGCAAGTCCAGTAGTCCTAGTTCCTAAGAAGGACAAGACCACCCGGTTTTGTGTGGACTACCGGTTGCTCAACGCTGGGACGGTGTCAGATGCTTACCCCATGCCCCGCATGGATGAGTTACTAGATGAACTCGCGGGGGCAAAGTATCTGACCACCATGGATTTGAGCAAAGGCTATTGGCAAATCCCACTGACCCTGGATGCTAGGGAGAAGTTAGCATTCATCACTCCAAGTGGCCTCTATGAGTTTTTGGTGATGCCATTTGGGATGAAGAATGCCCCGGCTACCTTTCAACGCCTGGTCAATAGGTTACTGGAAGGGATGCAGAGCTATGCCAGGGCTTACTTAGATGACATTGCTGTCTTTAGTAATTCTTGGCAATCTCACATAGGACATGTGACTGCGGTGCTGGATAGGATCAGGGAGGCTGGGCTTACCTTAAAACCCACTAAGTGTATGGTAGGGATGGCAGAAGTCCTGTACTTAGGGCACAGGGTGGGTGGAGGGCATCTCAAACCAGAGCCAGCCAAGGTAGAAGCCATAGTTGAGTGGCCTGTTCCAAAAACCAAGAAACAGGTCATGGCATTTTTGGGCACCGCAGGGTACTATAGGAAGTTTGTACCACAGTACAGCGCCGTGGCCAAACCCCTGACTGATCTGACTAAGAAGCAACTGCCTGTGCTTATTACCTGGACTCCTGCCTGTGAAACTGCTTTCCAGGCCCTGAAAACTGCGCTTGCTGGAGCCCCCATACTGGCTGCCCCAGACTATACCAAGCATTTTCTTATTCAGACTGATGCCACAGACTTTGGTGTTGGGGCTGTGTTGAGCCAGGTGGGGGATGACGGCAGAGAGCACCCTGTGGTGTATCTTAGTCGCAAACTGCTCCCCAGGGAAGTGGCATATGCCACCATTGAGAAGGAGTGCTTGGCCATTGTGTGGGCACTAAAAAAGCTCCAGCCCTATGTATATGGGAGGGCTTTCATGGTCATCACAGACCACAATCCCCTGAGTTGGCTACAGAGGGTATCAGGGGAGAATGCCAAGTTGCTGAGATGGAACTTGGCTTTGCAAGAATTTGAATTTACCATTCAACACAAAAAGGGCAGTGAAAACAGCAATGCTGATGGACTTTCATGCCAGGACTATCCCTCTGAGACTGAATTCATTAATGGTGCCAGCAGTGCCCCACTCCCCGTTAGGGCCAGTGGGCCACAGGTCACCCATTAAGAAGGGAAGGTGTAGAGGGAGAAAGGGGGTGGCCCGGGATTAAAGGGGTTACACCCCATTTGGCCATCCCCTGACCTCACCAGGGAGACAAGGGGTTAACTGGGCTGAGGTCCAGGAATGTGATTTAACCCTTGTTATAACATGAAAATGTGTATTCCCCTGTTCCCATGCTTTGTATTGTATTGTATTGTATGTCTTTATTTATATAGCGCCATTAGTGTACATAGCGCTTCACAGTAGTAATATATGTGGTAATCAAATAAATAACAGATAATATAAATAACAGATCATGCGAATAAGTGCTTTAAACATAAAAGTAACATTTCGGAAGAGGAGTCCCTGCCCCGAGGAGCTTACAGTCTAATTGGTAGGTAGGTAGAACATACAGAGACAGTAGGAGGGAGTTCTGGTAAGTGCGTCTGCAGGGGGCCAATCTTTATGTATCCTGTGTTCAGAATATCCCCAGTGCTATTCATATGCTTCTTTAAGCAAGTGTGTCTTAAGGTGGGTCTTAAAGGTGGATAGAGAGGGTGCTAGTCGGGTACTGAGGGGAAGGGCATTCCAGAGGTGTGGGGCAGTCAGTGAAAAAGGTTTAAGGCTTTATTGTAACATCTGATTTAATCAGTGTCTGCATCACACACACACTAGAATCCATCAGGGAGCACAAGGGTTAATAGTTGTTTAGTGATTATAGCCCTTTGTGTAATTTTCCCGCCTTTTCAGGCACCATTTTGCAGGGCCCATAGGCCGCCATTGGAGCTCCATGTGTTTCAATGGCGAATCTTGCTGTTTTGGCCCTGTTTCCTGAGAAGAGCAGCAGATGGCGTCCGAGAGGAGGAGCGGCGGTTTCCCATTGAAAGTCAATGGGCTCATTGACTTCAATGGAGGTTCCTCGACAGCGCTTTCCAGGAACGAGTTGGCTGCCGTCCAAACCGCAAAACCGCAAAGCAGATACTTTTTCTAAAAGAGAGCTTTGATCACTGATTAGTCAAGTTCAACGACAAGTGGCGTGGGAATAAACAGTTCTAGAGCACCTAGGAATAAAATGCTTTTTGCCCGTAGTTCCTAGACCTCCCCCCACTCGACCACAACCGGGTCCCAGTATCCTGGACCCCCGATAGGGGTCGAACCGAGAAGAGCGGGTCGCGCCATAGGTTCCAATGGCGGCGGCAGAAACGGCTCAGGAAAACAGCTAAGTGTCAAAAGCTGAAAATTGGGAATCCATAGCTCCGGTTCCGGAAGGTCCAGAGGATCAGGGTTTGGGGTATCTGTAGTCACTGCTCCGGCATCGCTGCAGAACCATCCTTGACCCTCTTGGACCAACCCGACGGAGTATGGACCCCCTTGAAAGTTCGGGACTTTTCCCATAGACTCCAATGGCGGCCAATCTCCATTGACCGGCTATGGCGGAAAAACCCCATTGACTTCAACGGCGGCGTCGCCCCGTTGAAAGTTTATGGTGGCGGATTCCCATAGCCGCCAGCGGCGGCGGTTTGCCATTGAAAGTCTATGGCGGCGGAGTCCGTTGTTTTCAATGGGGATTTAGTGAAAAACTGTGATTTAATTTACAGCTGAGTTTTTTGTATTAAAATAAGAAACGGTTTTAAGTGTATTTGTGTATCTCCGGTTCCGAAGGTTGTAGCAAGTCGCAAATTGGACCATAGGGTGTCCCAGTTCCGGCATTGAGAACTGGGAAGTTTGGACCTGCTGGACCCAACGGAACCGGATATTTTAATATGTTTATGTTTTATCTTTCATACTGTGTTCCAAGGTATGGGTAAAACCCAGAGGAAATTCTTTTGCATACCAGGGTAGCATATGGCCAAATGTGAAAAATTAAGTGCGCAACAACAAACAATAAATACGTGAAATAGTGTAAGTGATATATATGGGGTAAAAAAATTGTGATCTGGTAAACTCGGAAGGAGCGTCTGCAGCTGTGGCACAGGGGATATCTCAAATAACCCCTAATAGAAACAGGATAAAGAAAAAACACAGCGCACAACGCTCATAGTGTATTAAAAATTATAATGTGATGCAATAAAGGTGAGTATTAAGCGTACATTTAAGCAGATTAAACAGGCATTGGAGGGTTAATGTTACCCATACACCACTCGGGACGACAGTGAAGAAGTCTTCAGTGTGAAACCACACCACTCCTGCCGTCACGGTCACTTGCACCCAGGCTGGGTCTTGAATGGTGATCAGCTCCGTCGTGGACAGCAGTTCAGCAGGGCTCACGGTGCACAGTATCCTCAGGTCAGGGAGTCTTTGCAGCAACACGAGTTACGCTGTTCCTCACTCTGATCCGGTACTTCCGTGTTAGTGACGTCACTCGGGAGCGTCAGCGCGTCGTAGCCCTCCCAGACACCGTTAAGGCCCGCAATAGGGTGATATACAGTCCAACGTTCGCAGAGCAGCTAGAGTGTCAATTCCAACGCGTTTCGAGACATCAAAGTCTGATGAAGAGACTTTGATGTCTCGAAATGCGTTGGAATTGACACTCTAGCTGCTCTGCGAACGTTGGACTGTATATCACCCTATTGCGGGCCTTAACGGTGTCTGGGAGGGCTACGACGCGCTGACGCTCCCGAGTGACGTCACTAACACGGAAGTACCGGATCGGAGTGAGGAACAGCGTAACTCGTGTTGCTGCAAAGACTCCCTGACTCTGAGGATACTGTGCACCGTGAGCCCTGCTGAACTGCTGTACACGACGGAGCTGATCACCATTCAAGACCCAGCCTGGGTGCAAGTGACCGTGACGGCAGGAGTGGTGTGGTTTCACACTGAAGACTTCTTCACTGTCGTCCCGAGTGGTGTATGGGTAACATTAATCCTCCAATGCCTGTTTAATCTGCTTAAATGTACGCTTAATACTCACCTTTATTGCATCACATTATAATTTTTAATACACTATGAGCGTCGTGCGCTGTGTTTTTTCTTTAGCATATGGCCGAAAGGCAACCCAGTGTCTAGGACTTAAGTATGGTTCAAAGGATTTTGTCACCTCTACTGTTTACATGAGGGCGGAGATTACTCAAACCAGAGCAGTCTTCAAGTGTTCCATTTCACACCTCACAACAAAGAATATCCTGCCAGGAATCCAATCTGGTAGACTAGCTGGCATTCCTGATGCAGATGAGGGGCAACAGAAATGAGACCCCAGAGCTCTAATGCGCATGTACCAGCTAGCAGGGGGGGCATGTATCAAAATGTGTTCCCACGTTAATGACTGGCTAGAGGTAATTGAAGACCAATCACCTGCACTTAATGCTAAGGATAGGGCACAAAAGGTTTATAAACTGTTGTCCACCCTTTATCCTTAGTCTTCTGATATCATCTGAATTGTTACCTGATTGCGAGAGAATTGCTATGCTACATACTTATCATCCCCCATCCCCAAAGTAAGTGTACTTCTTGTCTGTTACTGTATTATTCGTGTGTTCACCTATCCAAAGGAATAAATACAATTTATTATATCTAAGCCTCGTTCAGTTCAAACCCAGTTATTTTGTGTAACCTTAATACCTGTGACAGGCTATCGTCACAGGCTATTAAGTTAACTGGTGGATAGTAATTATAACAATATCAATTATAAAAAAATAAACACATTTAAATTTAACACTTATATTACACCCAGATGATTTGGTTCTATGGGGAAATAGAAAGGGCATAAATTAGTATTAACGAAATGTTGTATACAACAAACAATACATTTAGGAAACATCCATCTAATAAAAGACTATATCAGGGTAGATAAATTGTACAACTATAAAAAAAACTATAAAAAATCTATAAAAATCAAAAGATTGAACGTACAAAAAATGGGGCAAATGAAAACATAAAAATGGAAGTCAATAAAAAATCTAATTTAAAGGAAGGCTGTGATATCGATGTCAATGTTGAGACCATCTGGAGTGAGGGTTTTCATTTTGAAGATCCAGTAGCTTTCTCTCTGGATAAGTCTTTTATCCCGATCACCACCTCTCAAGTGGTTCTCAATGTGTTCGATTGCATGGTATTTTAGACCAGCGGGATCAGCATTATTCATTTTTTTTAAATGTTTTGGAACACTATGTGTAGTTACCTTCTTCTTAATATTCGCCAAATGTTCCAAAATTCGAACCCTCAAGGGTCTACAAGTTTTTCCAATATATTGGAGGCCGCACGGGCACTCCAAAGGACAAACCACATAGCTCGTTTTACAATTCACAAATTGTTTCATCTTAAAACATTCATTTGTAATATTTGATTTAAAATCCATTTTTCTTCTGAGCCAAACATACACGCTTTGCATACAGTGCATTTAAAAAAATCCCATTGGTCTAGTAACCCAACCCTCTTGTGGTTTGTTTGTCTTAAAAGCACTGGGAGCCAGCCTATTCTTAAGATTAGATGCCTTTTTAAAAATAACCCTCGGTCTATCTCCTAAAATACTGCCTAGAATAGGGTCTCCTTTCAAGATTTGCCAGTGTTTATTAATGGTACTCTTAATATGTACTTCTTTTCTGTTATATATTTTAATAAATGCTGTATTAAAATCCCTAATTTCTTTCTTATTTATATTTGGGGTCAGTAGGTCACCTCTTTTAATTGTAGAAATATTGTGATCTAAATTTCTAGATAGAAACTATGATCCAGAAGAGCTAACAATAGCTATGAGAAAACTTGATACCATTAAAAGAGGTGACCTGCTGATCCCAAATATTAATAAAGTCCAGACAGAAAGTTAGTGATCAATGCGCTCCAGCGCTGGATTCATTTAATTCATGAAATATAAATGAGTACATGGAGTAGGGCCAAATATTAATAAGAAAGAAACATTATATTAAGAAATATATCATTGCAAAATAAAGAACAAAATAATAAATGATAATTGGACATAAGTCCACTCATAGTGGTGTTTGGCATTTACTCTTGAACATTTCTGGCTGGCATACAGGGATATTTTTTTTCCAGCAAGTTAGAGTATTTTCCTAAATTGTTAACCTCATCTAATAGACAGAATAAGACATGTGTGTGAGTTGAACCAATCAGCATTGAAAGAGGCAATCCAGCAGACAAGTTGGTGGTAGATTGCCAGAGTATTTTCTTAACCTTTGCTTCCCATTCTTATGTCCACTTGACACATTTCATAGAGGGTATGAAGGAGAAGGGAACACTCATGCAGCAGTTGAACACAGCCATGGCCTTCAGCTGATTATCACCATTGGAGGTTGTCTCTTTAGTTCTGAAATTGTGAACAGACTAAACTACAGTAGTAAAGCTATATTTAAATACTCTTGAGACTTGTTCAGTAACAAGCCTTTATCTTCTAAGCCATGAATCACTTCTGCACTAGTTTGGTAATGACGCCCAGAATGTTTACTTTCAAGATTAGTGGAAGGACCTCTCCTTGCTTGCAAAGATTTCAGCTCGAAGAAGAAGAAGAAGAAGAAGAAGAAGAAGAAGAAAAAGAAGAAGAAGAGATCCAAGTCATCCTTGGATCATCCATTCTTACTCAAGTATAGGATAATTTTTTTAGACAGATTTTCCTGAATCAGGAGCACAGGTGATTGCAAGTATCTTTACTTTACTTTATTTTGGTGTACAGCATTATTACCTATTGTTTAATAATAATAAATGACATTACCCAGCAGTGAGGGGGTTAATAATAACAATTACATTACCCGACAGTGAGGGCGTTAATAATAACATTACCTGGCAGTGAAGGAGTTAATAATAATAATAACAATAATAATAACCGTATCCGGCAGTGAGGTACCATGTTCGGTCATTAACGTCATCAAGGGGGTTGGACAGGACATTTAACAATGTCCAACTCTCTTGATGACGTAGACCTGAGGTGCACGCAATTTTGTAAGGGGGCACCATGCTTACAGAGGCCCCGCACTCTTCCCCACAACATTTACATTGATTGCCGGGGGAGAGCGCGGGCCTCTGTAATTGCCTCTCACCTGCTCTCCGGCTTCTCCAGACATGCATCGCCATGATGACGTCAATGCAACGTCACATGACAAGACGATGTTGCGTTCCATGACAACGTGACATTGAGACGTCACAAAGAGAGATGCTGGAGAACAGGGGTGACGCGAGCAGGTTGGAAAGACTTAAAACTTTTGCGCACCTCTGACGCAGATGACCAAATATGGTCCTATAGTTTTCCCCCTCATGATGTAGATACCCCTATTCGGTCATCTTCTACATCATGAGGGGGTTGGACAGTGCTGGAGCAGGGAGAGAGTGAATGCTGGATTTGTGGATCCCCCATACCTTCCCCGGTTATTGTACTGCAGTCAGCTAAGAATTAACACTGCAATGATCCCATTCAGAAGCATGGACTCCCTGCAGCGTTAGTCGTATCTGTTTTCAGTGGAGTAATTGGCATGGGATTGGGACCACACGCGATTGTGGCACCGAAACCAGTAAGTCTGGCAACATCTATATGCAACGGGTTTGCCGTGTTAATGAGATTGTGGTATTATTGACAGTGAGGGAGAGTATGGGTATAGGGGTGACAGTAGAAGGGGGGAAGATTAGTAGGTCTGCTTTGTACACATTAAGCTTCAGGAAACAGTAGGACTTCCAGGAGGTTACGGAGAGACAGCTGGTGACACGGGATAAGAGAGAGGGGGCGAGGTAGGGGAGCAGTGGTAAATTTGCACAGAGCATAGAGATTAAACTGAACAAAATTAAACAAAATTACATGAGTTGTCCTTTTTATCTTCATATTCACTTCCTTTTTTTTTTTTTTTAACTTTTTTTCATATTCATGTGTATGCATTTTATTTTTATGCATGTATATATTTTGTATGCAAAAGAGTAACAACAGGCAACAAAAATAGGGAGGGACTGACCACTTGAAGACCAAGGGGCAAGAGGCCTTCTCTATGGGATCACACTCTTATCAGATCTTGCTTGAGGACACTCCATTTAACCCTTTAGCCTTCCTTATGAACTGCTGGTGGGGGGGGGGGGGTGACGTTTTCTGGTTATGCTGCACCAGCCTTGGTGCAGAAGTTTTCTTTATGTATATGGATAGCAATACAGTACAGTCTTGCAGTAGTACAATGTACACTGGCCCTATGCTTAATAATAATTCTACTCAAATCCCACTGATCAAAATATCATGTGCATGGATTGGAGAAAAAAAAAATTGGTATAAATGTTCTAGTGTTGAAATAAAACAGTCTACTTTTAAATATGTCAGAGAACAACATGGTCTGCTACTCAGATCAGCCAGCATACACAATGAGTTTTACATTTCCACGCCATAGCATTGAGCACTAAGGTGTGGCTCACTGTTTTCCCAGCTATGGATGGAGGCCAAAGGGATACAGAGTCTAGTCATCATAGGGTAAGTGCAGATGTGCTTCCACAGTAAATGGACATTTGGTTCTACGAAGAAAAACAGACTGCTGCAGTTAAACGTATTCTGGTTATGAAAAACAGATATTACTGGATATACCCGTATTATTTGACATTTATGAACATAGCCTGTGTTCTAAAAGATGCATGCCGTGAAGCTTTTAGGGTAGAATATAAAAATACTGTATTGTTACCATTATATGCTTGAAAATAACTTTCAAAACACTGTGTTCTTTTTTTATGCAATAATTTAAAGAAAATATTGCTCTTTAGGAGCCAAATGACATGTAAAAAAAAGAAGTTGGAGAGTGTAATAGATTTAAATTACAGTGTTGCGTATTCTGGATGAATTTAAAAGGCAATTGGTCATATGATGTCATATATCAAGTATTTTGAGATATCAGTATGATATTTTTAACAGTTTAGCCAGAAATCCGCCTTTAAAAGCACTTTATCTAAAGATGAGGACTATTTTTCAGTGACTTATCCAATGGATATATACTGTAAATATAACATCAGAACTAATGTAAGATAAGCACAGGCAAAAAGCACCACTCGAGTAAGTAAGAAACATTTGTCGTGAGTGTAAATAGGTAACCAATCTAACAATTTATTGAATGTAGTACTTTGGCTTTACTTCCCCAATGTAGAAGGTGTAGGGCAGAGCGAAAAAGACCCACACTAAGAGAAGGGGGCATTACAATGAGGAGGATGAGGGGATGATGGATTCTGATTTTGCATCTAGCTAAGGAGTCTGGGAAGTATCTGATAAATAAAAGGCATAGCTCCGGTGAGATTCGTTTATCAGCCTGCTGCAGTGAGGCTGAATAAAAGCATGGACTGGGGTTACTAATCTTCTAAATATGGCATTAATAAACTGGGGGACATGACCGCACAAGGAACAAAGTTGACGGGTTCCCTGAGAGCTAAAAGACAACAAGAAATATACAACAAAATAGAAGACACCGCCTCAAAGGAAGCATTCCAGTATGCCAAAAAAAGGGCATATTGTAGCTGTATTACACAAAAGCAGCCAATAATAGAAAATGACAAAGGTACAGTAAGTTTTTTTTTACGTCATTGCACTGTTTTTGCACTTTATATGTATTTTTTTCAGGGATACATTTACTGTACTATGTATTTTGTGTGTTGTATCATTATGGAGTAGCCTGGGAGTTATATAGGTGTTCAATTTTTTTGTTGTTGTGATTTTATGGTTGTTCCATTTGTAATTTTCTATTATTGCTGCTCTTGAGGTGCAATAAAGCTGAATATATATATATATATATACTATATATATATATATAGTATATGATATACATAACAAAAAGAAAACAGAGCCTCAAAAGAAGCTCTCCAGTATACCAAACTATATATATATAGGCTCTGTTTTCTTTTTTGTTATGTATATCAGAACTAGAGTAATGATCAGAATCTTTTTCACAATGGTTCCTAAGATTAACATTAAACAAGGAAAGGTAAAGCGTATTTATAACGGGGTCTATAGACTATGGGGCCTAGTCACTAAACTTTGATAAGGTCTGTGAATGCACTATAAATGCCCTTTTAGTACGATATTGCATGTGTAGCTATTAACAAAGCTTCGATAACAGGGCAATATCACGCTAAAAAAGCTTTTTGCCGAGCTATAATACTCTGGCTGTAGCAAGTTGTGCGGTAGCTGAAATAATGCCAAAACTCGCATTTTTTGCCAGCAACTGCTATTCACTAAACTCCGACATGCACATCGTACTATAAAAACGTGCATTATTTTCTCGCCAGCTAAAGGGTGGCAATATCAGAATTGCGAGATGCATAGCAAGGAGTTTCTTTTATGTTTACTGTGTAGGATTGCTACCGGGGTGTCTCCGGAGCTGACCCGCATATTTATTTCAACTTCGGAGACCCCCGGATTCAATGCTCTGCAGTAAAAATAAAAATGCAGTCAGCTTCATTACCATAGCGGCTAGCAGCTAAGGTATTGAAGGGGTTAAATAGTAGGCAATTCTTTGTTGTTGGTACAGGGGGTGGATGAAGCGTGTAGTTGCCCCAGGGTGGGTGGTTAGGCCTTGCGGGAGGGTTGCAGTAGGAGTTAACCCCTCCAATACCTTAGTGGTTACAACATACCTTGCGCTACCCTCCCGAAAGGCCTAAACACCCACCCAGGGGCAAGTACCACCTTCACCCACCCCCTGTACAAACAACACCACACCGGAATGTGCAAAAGTGCTATTAGCTGGCTAATAGCGCTTTTCCCTACTCAAAAACCATAACAGTGTAATACAGTAAAAATCAATACAATACCCCCTATCCCCCCGCCCCCTTCCTTAACCCCAATATACACTGTAATGGACAAAGTCCTATTATCCATATCTGGATAATAGCGTATTTGCCTATTAAAAATACAACATTAGCCAGCCAGCATAAAGTAAATTAAAGTTCTACCCCTGCCAGGATGAAGGCCGTCCTCGTACTCATCACCATCCTCCTCATCCTCCATGTGCAGCAATATTACAATAATAATACTAACTATTGGCCACTAACCCCTTAATCACCTTAGCGGTTAGTAATCGCTATAGTAATTAAGGGGTTAAATTCCTCCACCCCCCCAATATCCACCCTGGAGGCCTAACCGCCCTCCCCGGGACAACTATCCCCACTCCCCACCTCTTATACCCATTGATTATCACAGTGGTAATCCATGCCCCCAATATGGGCATGGATTGCCACAATGGCAATAAATGGGCAAGCTAAAAAAAAGAGGCACAAAATAAAACACATGACATTTAAATAAAAACAAGTGTAGCACCCTTTCTCTATGCCTAAGGGAACTATGCGGGCAACTACGCGTGCTGCTGTACCTGTTGCTCACAGGAGGCCTAAGCCTCTGCCTCTGGGATCCTGGGGTGATCTTTCTCATTGCGTGCAGCGCCTCCACCTATGAGGGATCCCAGTGCTGGCAGGATAACCCCTCACAGGAACCAATACACAGTAATGAGTAATACACCACACAATGTATATAACTAAGGTTTACTGTACACACATATAACAACTGTACCCACAGTATAACCCCAGTGATCTAACACTTGATGGTTCCCCCAAAGGATTGAGGGTGCTGTGGCACCAATAGCCCTGGTGTCCTGTCCCACCCAAATGTGAGGTAGCGCTACCCCCTGTGGATGTACAGTAGGTGCACGTTGGGTACCTGCCTGGTTGCAATAGGTGGAGCAGGTCCCACGTAGCAGGGCCTCCAACACAAATTCCCTCTCTCCTAAGTGTCCTGATCCTCCTTTGGAGGTGAGCTCCAGCAGGAGGATCTCACCAGAATGTTCTGGGTTACGTTGGCCTGATTCCAGGTTGCGGAGCACCGCATGGCCGTTCGGTCACCGGTGCAGAAATATCAGTAAGGGGAAGAGTCCCTATCTGGGGCCTTCCCTGCAACACTCCTCTACTATGGCTCAGGGCCACTGCTCCCTGAACACTACCTTCTTCTTTGCCTCCTCTGTCCAGAATGGCACGCGTGCTCACTGCACGTGGAGGATATCCTGTTTTCCCCCTTGCTACAATCCTATTGGCTGGGCAGTCCCATATGGTACAGTCCCTCCCTCTAGGGATTCTGGGACTTGTAGTTCCGCGGCTGCATCTGCGGAGCTATTCTCCTCCATTGCACATGCGCGCCTCACTGCACTGTGAATGCACAACTCTCAAAATGGCTGCCCCCCACCTCCCGATTGCAGGGGAACTACTGAATAGCTCCCCCGCACTGGAGGCAGGGTAGGGGGGCTCAGCTACACAAGCATTTGACAATAAAGCCATTGATTGTGACTGTGGTAAATCATGCCCACAATATGGATTGCCACACTGAAATGAATGGGCAACTTACAAATACAAAAAAAATAATATATATATATATATATATATATATATATATATATATATATATACACACAATACATTACAATGAAATATAAACAAATATTTGCCAAAAAAATGTATTGCTTGTCACTGTGCTTATCTATACCCAGAACGGGGCATAGATAAGCACATTGGCAGTCAATAAGCAACCTAAAAAAAATACACAATGAAATAAAAGCCAATCAATGTGTTTCTTATCTTTGCTGTCTTCACCCTCAGGATCCTACTCTGGCACCATTTCTTGACCTACGACGCAATGCTCCCCAAACAGCCGATGTGAAGTCCACAATCATATGTTGCTTAAAGAGATGTCTCCGGTAAGTTATTTTCTTCTTTCTTTCTTCTTTTTTTTTCTTCTGTCTTCTCTGCTGTATAATCCAAAAGGGGTGGAGATGTTGCCTCGTCGTGTTCTTGGCTTCAAATGAGATGGGACAGGCCTTATATAAGGCCTGTGATGTCACAGTTGAATGTCAAATGGTACACCACCAATCCTATTGGCTGGGTACCATGTGAAGGTTCCCTTTTTTTTTTAAGGACGTGACATCATCAAAAAGTGAGGGAAGCCAGCCAATCAGGTAGTATATGCTTCCCTCCCATTAAGATGATGTTACTTCAGCAAAAAAACAAAATGGCAGCCATCACATGGCCAACAACCAATTGGATTGGTGTATATAGGCTGCAGTTTAAGCAAACTGTTTAAGTGCGATAAGTCTTCGGGGAAAAAAAAAAGTTGTGTGATGTTGCATTTATTTTTACTGAACTTAAAAAAAAATATGTGATTTTTCTTAGTGAATACCGTTTTGACACACATTTTTTATAGTGCGGTAAGAAAATGCAAACCCGCTCGGCAATGCACTAAATTTAACGAAGTTTAGTGAATATGCCCCTATGTCTATCGTTTTCTTCTTACTTTTCATGGGGGGGGTGGGGCAGGTGGGGGGTAACTGCAATATTCCTAAACCCATTTAAAATGTTATAATTTAAAATACTTCTGTAGTTATTTCGCTGGCTTGTCTTTTTAGCACAGCTCTTCAACCAACAGAAATAAAAAATATCCATATTCTATAACGTGGTGTCAGATAAAACTGGAAGATTTTCCCTTGTGTTTAATGTGTTCAAGTCCTTGTATTTTTCACCTAAGCCTTTGTGTTTATGATGTTATTATCTAATTGCTGCTTAATCATTGAGGTCTTAGCACTTTGTATAGCAGAGAGCATGGTCCAGGCATGGTAAACTTAGGGACTTTTCATTCTATTTTGTTGGCAGCACTGTAACCCTAATCAATATTCACTCAACATGATTTTTATATCATAATTTAATTAGTATATAATATGTATTCAACAAATATGATGTAATTGGGTGGTTACACTATTGCAAAAAAAAAGATGAAATATTTAAATGTAAATGTTTGCTTTGCATGTAAACACTAAGCAGCAGACACATCATGAACATTTTCTTGTGTATTGTGCACTATACTTCAATCAAAAATATTTAACTCTACAATTAAAAAGACGATCTAAATAAGAAGTAACTCCTTTCCGTGAAAGCCGAATCCAGAGAGGGCAGCAAATGTCAAACGTTTCTGGAACACAGATAAATAAATTATCTTTCTTCGGTAGAGAGGTTCACTACTTTTTCAGTTCCAGCAAAATCATGGCGCTGAGCACAGAAAACAGATACTGAAAATGAATCAGAATCAACATTCCAACATAAGTAACCTGGACTCAGTAAGACAGGCAAAAATGCTCCGAAAATTCTTCAACAATACCTAGGTAGCAGTAAAATGTCTTTAATATCTTTAGCCATAATCCTCTGTGGTAGGTCAACAGTGCCTGTGTCAGCAACTCCAATCAGTTTTTAACTGCCTAAAAAGTCCTGGCCTGTGTGTTATATATATATTTTTACATTTCTCTGGCTCTGAAGAACTGAATCAGTAGTGCCAAAGCCCCGGCTGTTATTTTTCCAGCATAAAAACCTAATTGAGCTTTTAAAATATATGAACTGTAAAATTAATTTAAAAATGAAATGAACCTTGTGCAGAAGTATACAGTGTACTCTAACATCAGTATTCTGCGGGGTAAATGGTAACGTTTTTGAGACATTGAAGACAAAAGTGCTGTTTGATTTCTTTATCTGTGTAATAGATTGTGACTGCTCTAAATCATAATCTCTTTGCAGAAAATACTGCAGTGCAAAGGAAATAAATGAGCACATTATACTGGTTACACACTCAGAGCATAGCCTACAAACGGCAAGGTTTAGAGGTGCTCATCAATCGGTGACTTCAACAACACAATTATATGTGAAATCAATAATACACGCAAAACGTATTGCACTTTGACATGCTCTTCTCTATTTTGCAATGTAGGTCCAGCGTGGACCGTCATCAGGAAGAGTATGAACACATGAATAGTCACTCAATAGTAAAACAGCAGTTGTTCCTGGGACAAAGGAATTTGAATGTGGTACAGAGGTTGGTTTTCCTCAAATGAAGGTGGCGGCAATATACTGTAAGTTGCACTCTTTGGGAATATCACCAACCCTTTGTTTACATCTCATAAAATAGGGCAACAGACAGCTTGTGTCTCAGAAATATATTTTTAATTAAATTTTTAATAGCGCTTCTTAAAGGTGGAGTCAATCCCCCTCTCTTTATTTTGCCAAGTAGGAGATTATGGGGGTGATTCACTAAGCTCCGATTATTTGCGCTGAATTGGGAAAAATTAGCTCGGGCGCAAAAGGGTGAAGCCAAAAGCACTATTCACTAAGGCTGCTCGGCGCATTTTCGGCCAGCCTTGCCAAAAAGGGCCATATTGTGCGAGCACCTTCTTTCCCCCTGATATCGTGCTTAAAGTTAGATAGCATGATAACTATTATAAACAAAGCAGCCTGTAAGAACTGCATGGAGACGCTGCGTCTCAATGAACGGCTCTTACAGACGATCGTGCTGTACAAACATGATTTTTAATAATAGTGTAGATGAGCAGGGGGTCTCCTGAGCTGAACCGCATTGGTTTCAGCCTTGGGGACCCCCTACTTCAGGAGATACAGGCCCCGTTATGGGGTGCCGGTATCTCCTGCAGAATGTACATGTCCCGGTCACGTGACGCGGGAGCTTTAAAAGTGCAGGGGATACCGGCACCCCATAACGGGGCCTGTATCTCCTGAAGTAGGGGGTCCCCGGACCTGAAACCAATGCGGTTTAGCTCAGGAGACCCCCTACACATCTACACTATTATTAAAACACCAATAAATAATAATTCATTACCGTAGCGGATAGCTGCTATGGTAATGAATCTGCATTAATGTAAATTGTATTAATAGTGTGCGGGAGCAGAGGGTCCCCTGAACTGAACCCCCTGCTTCCCGAGTTACAGGCCCTGGTTTGGGGCATCGGATGCCAGTGTCGCTGCCATCTTTATAGGGTCCAAGACGCGACATGGGCTCTATAAAGATGACGGCGACACTGGCATCCGATGCCCCATACCGGGGCCTGTAACTCAGGAAGCAGGGTGTCTCCGAGCTACAAATCAATGCGCTTCAGCTCAGGGGACCCCCTGCTCCCGCACACTATTAATACAAATACATTAAAGCAGGTTCATTACCTTAGCGGCTATCCGCTAAGGCAATGAAGGGGTTAAGGCAATTGCCCCCAATAAACATTGCAATATACAACACACATCCCCCGACCCCTAACACATACACTACAGTAATGGCAAAATTACTATTATCCACATATGGATAATAATGCATTTGCCCATTAAATATACATTAATCACAATACATAAAATAAATACATTTTGTACTCACTCTTGTCCGGCACCCACGATGGAGGCCATCCTCATCTTCATCACCGCCCATACACTCGGGTGCTGAAAAATATACACAAGAATAAAAATAGCCAATCTAATGTCCCCTAACCCCTTAATCCCCTTAGCGGTTATTAACCGCGACAGTCATTAAGGGGTTAACCCACCCTCACTCACTACTCACTCGGGAGGCCTAAATAACCCCCACTACCCTTACCCGTGAGGCCTAACTGCCCTCACCCACTACACACCCGGGAGACCTACCAGGCTCGGGGACAATAACCCCTTCCCCCACCCCCACAATCAAAACAATACACAGCCCCACAATAAACATTACTGTATTTAATAAATAATATATAACCCACCCTCTGTGCCCCCCCATACAACATGATTTATTCTTTGACATACAGGGTTAATACCCCAGGCCCACGGGAGTCCCCAGTGGCCCTGGCGGGTGTCCGTAGACCTCACAGTAGCCCAGCACAAGGTTTCAAACAGGGTCTGGAGGCCTACGGGTGGTCCCCGTCAGGCGCGTGGGCCTCCAGGTGGTCTCCGTG
Source organism: Ascaphus truei (assembly GCF_040206685.1). Lineage (NCBI taxonomy): Eukaryota > Metazoa > Chordata > Amphibia > Anura > Ascaphidae > Ascaphus > Ascaphus truei. Next base: position 422,447,242 of record NC_134484.1, on the reverse strand, counting down.
GGTCACCGTGGGCCCCAAATGGGGTCTCCACGGATGGGTCCGCTGGTGTCTGGGGTTCCCCGGGTCAGCCCCACAGGTGTCTGAGGGTCCTCAGGTGGTTCCCACGGGGGCCTGGGGGCCCACGGGTGATCCCTAGGGGTCCGCGGTGCCCGCACAGATGTGCGGCCACCGGTTCTTCCCCACAGGTATCCCCCGTGAGTCCGCAGCCTGGTACCCCGTGGAAAGTCCGAGACGACCTCAGGTGGTCTCCAGAGGTCCCCGCAGACCTAAGGAAACAACCCTGTATGTCAAAAAAATAAACCTGTCCTATACATTTAAAGAAATAAATCCCAAGAACCCTGGCTGTGCTCAAAGCTGTGACCATGCAGCAAGCTTAAGCCTATAGGGAACCATGTTAAAAATGGTTTTGAAGCAAAAGGTGACACTGTGTGCTCATTTGCATGTCATTTCCCAGAATCCCTTACTGCAGTGGAAATGCTGTGTGCTGGGTGATAATGGTGAAACGCAGGGTTGCAGACCTGTCTAAGACATGCAAATGAGCATACAGTAATATTTCCATTTAACCAATATACAAATGAATGGTTAAGGATATACATGCAGAAATACAAATATCTCACAATATCAAACAGCATCATCCAAATCAATATCTAATAAATGCAAATTAAAACACTCAATTTGACAATGTGTACATAATACAATTAATCTGTGCATCATGTATACTTTGCCAAGCAATGCTCAAAATCAAATACACTATTCCAAACAAGATGCAAATCCAATCATTAAATAAAAACAAAGCAAATCAACAGAATTAAATTACCATCAATTAATTAATCCAATCTCAAATCAATTATAATCAAAATCAATTACACAGTTGAAATCCTAAAAACAAACCATTCAGAAAAATAATCTATGTCAAAGTACCCATCACACTAAATCTAACTTCCAAAAATAAGCCAATTAAACTATTGCAAACAGCCTTTAAAATTACATCAGTCTAAATAACATTTACATTACAACCACATTTTTACACAAAGCAGCAAATTACACACAACAAACATCTAAACAAGGCAAACATTAGGCAAACAAGTTTTTATTATACCTGTATGTATGTCCATCTATTCTGAGGCCAGAGTCACGTTTGATGTGTGAATAGCCCCCGATAGCATTAACTCAGCCCCCTTTCCAAATCACTCCAAGTCCTATAATATTTCCTTCACTTTATTGTAAAGCAGCAGTAAATACAGGCTCTTGTGAATGGTGTGTAGTAGTGATTTGTAGTTAGAAGCAGGTAGAAAGAGATGGCCTTGCCATAGGAGAGTAACAGAGAGGTACTCACTCAGCCAGTGTTGAATGTGAAAAGGAAGTGCCAGTGTATTTTGTGTAATAAGACAGTCTGGGGACAGACCATCTGTGAGCAAGGCAGAGGGGGAGAGAGCAGACTAGCCCATTCTAAGAAGGATCTCAGAAGCTACAGTAGCAACTCACTGATTACATGCCCAGAGGCAAGAAATGCAGCATTGTAACATATCACACAGGCAGTGTGTGTGTGTGTGTGTGTGTGTGTGTGTGTGTGTGTGTGTGTGTGTGTGTGTGTGTGTGTGTGTGTGTGTGTGTGTGTGTGTGTGTGTGTGTGTGTGTGTGTGTGTGTGTGTGTGCAAGCTCCATGCAGCTGAAAATAAGAAACTGACAGGCAGAAGCTGCAAGGAAAGAGGGGGGTGAAACAGAGATGTGATTCTTGTTCCATGACACTCCCCTTCTGGTATCTGGAGATACCACTATATAACTTGAATATGTGGAACATATGTGCAATGCAAACAAACATTACATAATAATGCAAAGTCCATGTCCACATAACGAGGCGATACCGGCCGGTACCACTGGCGTTGAAATCCTTTGGCAAAGTCTTTTAGCAAAGGATGTTGGGTGGATGCACCGGTCCAGGTTAGCTGGGTTCACCACTATGTCTCTCTGTGAAAGTCTCTGGCACTGTTTCTTTTTAAACTTATGGAAGAACAGTCCTTTTGTCTTGTAGGTATGCCAGCTGTGGCAGCCTGTCACTCTAACACCTGGCGTTTGGCAGAAGGAGATGGCTTTTGGCTCCTTGCGGAAGCGGATCGACACTCCTGGAAGATCAGTTGTCGAATCTAGTCCAGTAAAGAGGGCGTCGTTTGGGGAAACTCCCTGGAGCTGAGCACTGGGGCTGAACACTACATGGATTTGATCGGGTTCCTGAGGGTGGTAGACCCCAGATGATTGGAGGTACCAGCAATCTTCACCTTTCTTTATTAGAGGTGCTGGCTTTGCGTGGCCGGTAAGGAATATCTTCTGGATGAAGGCCACAAAGTTGTTTTTGGTCTCTGGTTCCCTTTGTAGGTCGCAGAGGTGTGAAGTGAATCTAGATATGGCATGTTCTCCATTGTTTGGGAGGCGCCTTCTTGGTGAACGGAATGGTAGCGGGTTCACCTAACTGCCAGGTCCGTTTTTGACGAGCTCCTTGACCGTTAACATCAGGAATTCTCTATCTCCCATCGATGGTGTTTGCTTGTCGTCGTCCCTTGTGGTCTGGAACGCTGTGCACCCTAAGTCATCGGTGCGTTCCTCTTGCACGAGAACGTCTCCACGTATTTTGGTGATACGCCTTTGTGTCTTTTTGTTGACTGCCGTCAGGAGGTTGTTTTCTCCTAGAACAGGATGAAGAACAGTCTCTTTTGTCCTTGTAAATCCCTTTGTGAAATGTCTCTGCGACTGTCTCTTTTTTGACATCCGAGAGGACAGTCTTTTTGCCACTGTGGCTTCACCTGCAGGGCGCCATCTTTTGCGGCTATGCCAGCCGTGACAGCTGGCTGCCTTGTCGCTTGATACTCTGTGGAGAGGAATGGCTATACGTCTCAGCTGTGTCATTGCTCTCAGGGGAACTGTCTGGTTGTTTCTTTTCCTTTGGGAGATCTTTTTGTCGGTCACCTTTGGGAGGTTACTTTCTTCCTTCGGTGGAGTCGACTCATTATCCTTGGTTGTCTTAACCACTAAGCATCCTAGGCCATTGTCACATCCCTTTGATGTGAGGATGTTCTTGTCGACCTCAGGGGTATGACCTTGTTTCTTCTCTTCACTTGGCCCTCCTGTCACTTGGAGATGGCCAAGACATGGTTCAGAGAGGGATGTGTGTCCACATTCCGTTATCACCGTTCTGCGGGCATCAACATAGTCTTGTCCATGCCCTTTGTCAGTGCACACGTTGCCCACCATCACCCATCCTAGGTCAAGTCTTTGGGCGTATGGTGCGTTGTGGGGTCCGTTACGCTGTTTACGGACTTTATGTACCCTCAAGATGTCCCTACCAAGCAGCAGCAAGATCTTGGTGTCTTGTTCTACTGGCGGGATGTAGTTGGCAATTCCTCTGAGGTGCGGGTGATGGCGTGCCACGTCTGGTGTGGGAATCTCATCCCTTTTTGTGGCCATGTGGTTGCACTCGATGAGTGTGGGGAGAGCTATCTTCACTCTGTTATCCACTGAACGTGTGACGTAACCGCTTGCTCTTCTCCCTGTTGTCTCCGTTGACCCTGCACAGGTTCTGAGGGTGTAGGGTAAGGCATTGTCTTGTGAGTTGAATAAGTGGAAGAACTCCGTCTTCGCCAATGATCTGTTGCTTTGATCGTCGAGGATTGCATACATCCGAATAGCCTTCTCAGGTTGTCCCTGGGGGTGCACTGCGACAAGGCATATTTTGGAACAGGACATTTTCTCACTTCCTTTTCCGCAAACCTCTGTGCGCTGAGACGTGACAGATGTTGGCTCTCCTTCTCCTTCCTCCCCGCCATGCTCCACTATGGAGGATGGGTTGTTGAGTTGGTGGAGTGTCAGCGCCTCTGGATGTAAAGATGTTACGTGCTTGTCACTTTTGCACACTGCACATTTGATCTCTTCTTTACAGTCTCTGGCTAGGTGAGTTGTGGAACCGCAGCACCTGAAGCAAACTCTGAATTCTCTGAGTAACCTCTTGCGTTCCTCTAGGGACTTCATCCTGAACCCAAAGCACCTGTTAAGTGGGTGTGGCTTCTTGTGTATGGGACATTCCCTGTTTGGGTCCCTTGGTTCCTCGTCTCCGGCGACCGACTGATCGGGAGTAGTTTGGGTCGTGGGAGGCACGTCCGTCCTGTGGACCGAGATGTGTTTGAGTGTTACCGTATCTCGCCACTGGTCTCTCATTCCTCAGGCTGCTTGCACTGTGTGTGGTTTGTGCACCCAAGATGAAACTGGGATCGTTCCTTGTCCTTGCCGCTTCAGCTTCCTTGAAGCTGAGCGTGCTAGTCGCAGCTTTCTCTGCTCCTCGGGAAAACGCCAAGTATACAATTTAAAAACCCTCAAGATCGGGGAAAGAACATCCCAAAATACTCCCATGGGCATTGTGCAACTTTTGGTACCTTTGGGCTCCCTCGGCTGCCGCTGTGCCTGGCTCCGTGACCGCCGGATCGCTCGCGGGTCCCCCCTCTGCCTCCAAGGAAAATCTAAAATGGCTGCCGGGACCGGGAGGCGGCACTAGTACCTGCCGGTACACACTTATAAACAGAAGGAGGTAAGGGGGACCCCGCGCTACACAGTACCGGGCGGGGGTGCGCTGCGGCAGCCAGGGGGTTCGCCGCCCGCCCCTCCTAAATAACCACCCCTGCACGCCCGTGCCCTGCCAGAGCAGCAAGATGGCGCCGGCCAGAAAATGACACGCCGATCAGGGCATGGCGAAACCAGGGCGCCTGCTCCCCCTTGTGACTCCAGGGCCCTGTGAGCTCTGTGGGGGGGGGGGGAGACCCACTCCAGGGAAAGGGACTCATAGCTTGTCGCGGCCCTGTTGAGGGGTGGCCGGCGGCCATCTTGGTCCACCCAGCCTGCACACAGTGTGGAGGGGTGGCCGGCGGCCATCTTGATCCACCAAGCCTGCACAAACAGTGTGGAGGGGTGGCCGCCGGCCATCTTGGTCCACCCAGCCTGCACAAGCACTACATCTGAAAAAAAAAATTGAAAGCAAAGAAGGCTCAACCAAAACCAAATAAAGAAATGCAAACAATGTGTGTGTGACCGGGACATTTTAAGAATGAGGGGGCTCATCTCAATTTAAAATCCTTCTGTTTACATCACTCCAACAAACCCAGCTCTACTTTCAGAAAAAATTCGACTGACCAACAACAAATATGCCGTCCACTAAACAACCAAAAAAAACAGCGGTCCAACGCGAGGCATCCATCTTCTTCAAAAAACAAGGCTCCAAAGACCAAGAAGCGTCTACCGCAGGCGGAGACGCAGATTCAGATCCAGACTTTGGAGAAGAGACGGACGCGCCACTTACCCGCAAAGAAATGATGGTGTTTGTGCAGGAAATAAAAAGCTCTATCCACTCTGAGATGCAGAGCTTCCGCCGCAGCATCAGAGAGGAGATTGCGTCCATAGGAGACCGCATTGTGGACTTGGAGGAGAAGGTGGATAACACCGCCCTTGCACAAGAGACCCAAGCGCAAGATATCAAGAAATTAAAAACTCAAGTCAAAACAATCTTCGAAAAACTGGAAGACACGGAGAACCAGTCAAGACGCAATAACCTGCGGATCAGAGGTATCCCGGAAGAAGTGGACAACGCCCAATTGGACGCATATCTCACTCGGCTTTTCATGTCCCTGTAATCCTGAAATATCGGAGGAAAAACTTCAGATGGACAGAGCCCATAGGCTTCCTAGACCGAAATGCCTAGATCCAGCAAAGCCATGAGACGTGATCACACGCCTACACTACTTCCGTATTAAAGAAGAAATATTGAGAGCCGCTAGAACCACCCCAAAGATAGAGCAGGATAATGTTCCACTCCTCATCTTTCCGGACTTGGCTCAAATCCCGCTGAATAAGCGGAGAATGTTCGCGCAGATCACCAACTCACTGCGGAACAATAAAATCCGCTATCGCTGGGGTTTCCCGTGCAAAATATTGTTCACTTATCAAGAGACGATGTACATTCTACTCTCACCAGAAGAAGGTGAGGAAAGACTATGATCATTGGGCCTACTCGAACCAGAGGATCCGGAGGCCTCTCAAAGGCCTCGTCAGTCACCTAAGGCACAACGCCAGGCATGGGTGAAAACACCAACCTCTAGGCGAGCAAAGACCCTACCCACTTGAAGATCTAGAGCTGGAAACTTACTTAATACCCATTTAAGATGGCAGACAAGCCAAAACGTGGTCTGGACTTAAGGTACTAATCGAGACGTGGCCCACTCCAGTAACCCACTTAAAAACTAACCAACAGTCGCGGTACCTGGAACACATCGACCAACTCGATCAAGCCACAACGACCACGACAACCGGTACATCAAGAAGTTACCGAGTTTAGTTTTTAAGTTTCTAGAACGTACAAGTCCCAAAATCCAGGTTATTTCCTTGTTCATTGTGAAACTGTTCTCCCAAGTTACCCACAAGTTCGACACATTCAAAGTTTGATAATCAGTTTGAACTAACCCGAACACTTAAAAGGGACTGATATACAATGTTTGTTTGGAACTGTTTTCTAGATAAAAGTGTATTTGTAATATAACTTTATATGTTGCCTATAATAGAATTGGTCTCCCAAAGTTCAGCTACTAATTCTTTATTACAGGCTAAAATATTAAAGGTTACGTTTTAGGTAACTTTTTCCATGTTATTTATCCCTCTCCCCCTGTAGACTACGAATGCAGAGTCTGCCAAACTATTGCTGCCAGTCAACCCTACTTAATGCTTCTAAAATTGAGAAAGGATATGTTGATGTAAATAGGTATAACGTTCAATGCCCCCCATTCTGGCTTTTATTTCCCTGATGTGTAAGATCACACATGCAACCCACCCCGTACTCTTTGGGGTGATTTTGTTTTCCCTTTTCGAAAGTTTAGCTCCTAAACAAAGGAGCACTGCGGCGTCGAGCCGCTGGGCCACTGCCCGCCCCCCCCCCCCCCATGTCCATTTAACCTTTGAGTGCGAGAGACTCGCACCACGGGTCCCACAATGGCTGGTCCCCCCAAACAATGTTTGGAAGCCGGGGTCCTCGGTTTACCCCTCCCCTCCCTCTCTATCCCTCCCCTCCTCCAAGTTTTGCAAGCATTTGCCACTACCATGTAATAATATGTATATCTCTCGTTGTATATGTTCTCATACCAGATTGTTTCCTAAGACGGACGTACCGACTCTTCAACTATATGTAAGTTATCACTCTGTTCATTTGTATTATAGAACCTTGAACCACCACCATGCCGATTAATATAATATCCCAAAACACCAAGGGTTTAAACACCCCCCGAAAGAGACGTATTGCCCTTTCGGAAGCCAAAAGACTGGCAGGAGATATAATCTTGCTCCAAGAAACTCATTTGAAAAAGGAGGATCAGTCACTGCTGTTCAGCAAAGACTATCCCCTAATCTACCACTCATCAGCCCCCACGAAAAAAAATGGCGTAGTTACACTTTTCCATAAAAATCTAAACTTCAAAGTAGATAAAATTAAAAGTGATCTCGCTGGGAGAATTCTAATTATTACAGGGTCACTGGACTCCACTGATATAACAATAGTCAACACTTATGCCCCTAACAAAAATCAAGAATCTTTTTTCCAGGAACTAACAAATTTAATTATCTCTGTCCAGAAAGGCCTTTTAATTCTAGCAGGAGATCTAAATGCAATTATGGACCCAAATGTAGATAAATCTCCCAGTCCCCCCCCCCCCCCCCCCGCCACAAAAAATAGTTCCCTCTACTCGGGGACTTGTATCTATGACCAAGGATCTATTGTTGGTAGACTCCTGGAGATTAGTTAATAGCAAAGTAAAGTATTTATCCTTTTTCTCTCACCCCCATAATAGCTACTCTCGAGTTGACTATATCCTAATACACCAACAAATTAGCGATAATATTTCCTCAGCAGTAATTGCCCCCTCTGCTTGGTCAGACCACTCTACGCTTATAACCAAATTGACTGGCCTCACTTCCAAAAATAAAACAAGGTTGTGGTCCTTGAATGAATCTCTACTACTGAACCCACAAAAAGGGGTCCAATTAACAAAAGATTACTCGACTTTATACAATGCAAATTTTAAACCCTTTTTCGACCAGATAGCCAAGGATTTAACCACTTGGAATCCATATATAATATCCTGGTTTGGGAGAATACCACCATTAAAATGAATATTCTACCTAGACTCCTCTATCTCTTCCAAACTCTCCCGGTTAAAATCTGTCAGAAAGACCTAAATAATATACAGAAGAAAATGTTGAAGTTTGTCTGGCAAAATAGGCGACCCAGAGTTCGTAAAGATATTCTTTATAAATCCAAACCAGAAGGAGGCTTAGCTCTCCCGAACTTACAAAACTACTATAGATCCGCACAGCTAGGGCAACTCATTAGCTGGTATTCAAACCCAACCGAAAGGAGTTGGGTCGAGATAAAGGACCTGATTTGTTCCCCATGTTAAATAAAAAATCTTCTCTGGCTCAACAAAAAGCCTAGACCATCTGAGATCTACAAGAACCCGGTGATATCCTTTGCCTGTAATCTCTGGGACTCCCTCAAAACTAAGTTCCAACTAACCGATTCCCCTTCCCTTAGCAACCACTATTCTCGGACCCCTCCCTTCCTTTTTACACAGGAACTCCCATACCCGCACTCCCATACCTGGATTCAAAAAGGACTCACAAGAGTCAAGGATATCCTCACCCAAGGGAAAGTCCCCTCAGTCGCTTCGCTACAAACAAACCATGGTATCCCCTCCTCTGAATTCTTTAGATTTCTCCAGGTTAGGCACTATATCCAATCAATGTACAAGCCAAGTCAACCCCACGCTTTAACTGTGTATGAGGACTGGTGTCTACACCAACCCCACACAAAGGGCATTATCTCCAGAATTTATCACAGTTTATCCTCTATCAAGAACAACCAAACCCCGATAACTATATGGTTTCCTGGGAAAAGGATCTTAACGTCTGTATAGATCTCGATACCAGGACAGACATTTGGGAAGCTGCTTCCAAAAATTCATCATGCGTTGTAATTAAGGAGAATATTTACAAGTTAATATTTAGATGGTATATGACTCCTGCCAGGTTGCACTCTTTTCTCCCAGGCGTTTCCCCTCTGTGCTGGCGTGGTTGTGGTGAAGTGGGGAATATACTGCACATATTCTGGTCATGCCCCAAAATCCAACAAGCATGGACAGAAGTGTTCACCTTAATACACAAGATACTAGAAATCTCTGTCCCACACGACCCAGTATATATAATACTAGGAAAACCAATGGCTAAGATCTCCAAAACAAAAGCTAGAGTAATATCCCAAATTTTAAACGCTACACGGTGTATAATTGCCAAAAATTGGAAACAACCGTCACCCCCATCCTTAAATCAAATAAACAACAAAATCTGGCATATAGTCTATATAGAAAAACTCTCAGCCTATTTGAACGGCTCTACATCGCAATTTTCTGATATTTTGGCTCCTTGGTTCCGCCATGCAGGTATATCCCCATATATAGACGAGAATACTTTGAACAGAGTAATACATGTGGTATTTAAACTGCTGAATACAGTGCGATATTGGTACAAATGCTACCCCTTCGCCCCCTTCCCGACCTCCCTCTTCTCTATTGTTCCACAACCAATTTATTTGTATTACTGTATTTCCCTTTTTCTTTTGTGTAGTATGTTGTGTTTACCTTATTTTGTATGTTCAAAAATACTCAATAAAAAAATTTAAGTAATAAAAAAAAAAACACAAAGTTTTTGAGAAATTCACGAAGAATATTGCAATAAATGTGCACATTACTAAAAACTCAAAGGCCTGTCTATCAAGGCAAACGTAGAGCAATCCTGGCTCAAAACAATTGAGGCAGATGTATCAGAGAAAAAATACTATTGTTTTCAAGAGATTTTTATACACGATCCATCTGGTGCAGTATTTTCGCTTCTGAACTGCACCACTTTTGCCATGATATATAAGGACATACTGAATGTATAAAACAAAAGTGTTGAAAATCTGGGGCAAAAAGACTGCACTATACAGTATGTACTGTATAACAAAAGAAAACAACAGGATGTGTTTCTTTGATATATCTGGTGTAATTGTTTTGCCCTAGGCATGCACCCTTTTGCCTAAATACATACCCCATAGAATCCTCGGGGGTTTAGGTATTAAGATATAACCCTCCCTGCCCGGCTTCTAGGGAGATTACATTGGTGTTCAATATTTGACTACTCCGCATAGGTTACCTTGACTCAGGGTGCTGTATTCAGGCCGTTGGGCGATGAGGTAGCAAGGGTGAAAATAATGGCCACCAGGAACTTTTGTAGTACAACATCATTCTTTATTAATTTCCCCAAGCACGGGACACACAATAAACATATGACAACGTTGTACTATTTTCTCGTGGTTATTCATAAATACTTTTGCTTCCTTAAGTGCCGACTCTTAATACTCATAGGGAGGTATATCTGCTTAGTTGCTTTACTAGTATTGGACCCGGCCTCCCTTGTCTTTCAAAGTAACTTCTGTTATGCCACATTTAAGCTGGCCCCTTACTGGGATCCTTACCGGTCCTATGTAGGTAAAGATTATACCTTTGTCCTGTCTGGGAACTGCCATTTCCATACAGGCTTAACCGAACACTGGTATGGATCTGCCAGTAGAGTCGATCCGGTGTGACAAAGTACCTTCTGGCTCTGTACCTTTTGTCCAGGGATCAGCACTTTCACACAGCCTTCCAGGTAGAGTAGACAGTCTTCTGACACAGAGGTGAAAAGCTTTGGCCTGTTTATTTTGCCATACAACATGCTACAGCAGATAACAGGAGTAAATCAAACAAACAAAACAAAAGTCTTTGCTTTTCCACCGCATAACACAGCTTTTCAGCACACACTTCTCTTGAGAGTAAAACAGCTCTGTCTTGCTCTGTTCAGAGCAACCTTTTAATCATCTCCCTGCTCAATCAGCTGCTCCAGTCCTGTGAAACCAGGGAGAGCTAGAAGTCCCGGTCTGGATTCCCCTTGGTAAACTTCCAAACCGTGGAGTGGAGCAGAAACCTCGCACTAATTGAGGGACGTAATACAGGCAGTCCTCGGTTATCCGACACAATGCGTTACTCAAAATGGCGTTGTAAAGCGAAACGTTGTAAAGCGAAACACATTTTCCCATAGGAACACTGTTTAAATGAAAGGTTCCGTTCCTGAAGGCATTTTTAACACTAAAATACACCAAATATTTTATGCAGGCAATAAGATATGCAGCACACACATAAATTATAAAGTGTATATACTGTATTATATATATAATATAACATAATAAATAATATATTATATAGTATAATATTATATAGTATAATATTATATATATACGCTCTTACGACGCTTTGCATTGTTTATATATATACACACACATACACAACGTTGCAAAGCGTCGTAAGAGCGTTGGATAAGCCATTTTGGCGTTGTAAAAATGAATATAGGTATGCATTGCATAGCGTTGGATAAGCCATTCGTTGTAAAGCGGAGGGTTGTAAAACGAGGACTACACTGGCGACACGTTTAATTTGAGTAGGGCTAGTACCGCAAGCCGGGACATGTCCCGGCTTGCTAACCCCACTCCCTCGGCGTGCCGCGCGTCACCGGCGTGCCGCGCGTCACCGACGCGTGGTCACGCGTCATCGGGAGCCTGCGCCCCCTGCACGTGCGTCCAGGGCTCCCCGAGGGAGCCCTGGTGTCCCGCGATGTGGGGGACGGCGGCAGGGGGTTCCGGGGGACCCGGCGGACCCGGCAGCGGGGAGGAGAAAGCCCCGATCGGAGGGCGCTCCTCCGCGGCTTCGGCGCGCGCCCGGCACCCTGCGGCGCACGCCAGGTTACTGCTGCAGCCGAGACCGGGCAAATGCTCGAATAAACTCGGCCGCAGCAGTACCTGTATCCCCTTTTCACTACCGTTCCCTCATATCTGTCACCCCGCTTACACCCAAGAACCCTCTGTCTGAGGCCCTCTGTGGCAAGTCGCTTTCCCCTCTCTGGTACCTGCTGGATTCCACTAGCCATCTTCTAGGATCCTAACTTAAAAAGCACTGTCCCTACCTACAACATAATAAATAATGGGGGTCTAGTCTGTTCTATTGCTTTATGAATACATTCCTATTTACTCTCCCGGAGGCTCCTCTCCTCTTGTCCTCCCAGAACCTGACCCTCAAGAACATTCCTCCTATCCTAAATACTCTATGGATGTCAGTATCCCTAAAGCAACACAGGGTGGGTCCCAGCATACACAAACCTGCTAGTAACCCCTTAGGAGGGGGGTTACAAAGACAAAACTGGATATATTTTGGAGAAAAATCTTTGCCCCTTATGTATGTATGTTTGTCTTTATTTATATAGCGCCATTAATGAACATAGCGCTCCATAGCAGTAATACACGTGACAATCATATAAATAACAAATAATACAAATAACACATACCGGAAAGAAGTGCTTCAGACATAAAGGTAACATTTAGGAAAAGGAGCCCCTGGTCTGAAGAGCTTACAATCTAAACCCTATGCATAAGCGTAGCCAGGGTAGGACCTCCGCAGTCAATGCTCACTCTAAAATCCCAAATGCCTGGCCCCTAAATGATGTGCTGGCCGGTCATTAGCCAGGGAATGCCTAACTGGCCAGGTCACTCCCACGCTGTGCAGCCTCACATTGAGGTAGCAGCATCAGTGCAGGAGCTTCACGTGGGTAGAGCATGAAAGGGTAGGACGACGATGCAGCGGTAGTGAGCAAGCACAAAGGAGAAGGCAGGGATTATCACCCATTGCCCCACTGTCACCCACTTTCCCCTCCCCAAACAGCCGTCCCTATCACCCACTACTTCCCATGTCACCCATATCCCCTCCTTTCACTCTCATGTGTATCACCCCCTCCTCCACCCAGGTGTCAACCCCTACCCTTCGTTCCACGTTATGACTGTTTCCCCCTTCCACGTATACTCTGTGTCAGTCTATAGTGTCAGTGAATACACTGCTACTGAGTATAACCGACTGCACTATACACAGACATGGAATATAACCAGACTGGTTTGGGGCAATGCCGGGTCACGTATGTGACGCTAGTGCTCCACCACTAACCCAAAATTTCCTACCTTAGTTCTGGCTACACCCCATACCATATGTATCAAAGAAAGTTCAATTAAAAGCAAGAAAAAATGTTTTTCTTTGATACGCCGGGTGCAATCTTCTTGACCCAGAATTGCACCACTTTTTCCATGATATATGGACTTCTCTGGGGCAAAAGTGGTGCTGTTCTGGGGCAATTAACCGGAACTAAATACCCCCCCCCCCCGCCTCACCATTAAAGTCAATTGCATTTTAAATTTGTTATATCTGGTGTACTGTAGTTTGTTTTGCTCAAGAATAGCCCCACTTTTGCTTTGATACTGTACATATGCCCAGCAGAGTTTAGTTAAATAAGAGTTATGGATCAGCTGCCTGCTGTACTGCGGATATTGTAGGTTGGAAACAAATAGATTGCTGTTAAGTTTCTAAGACATTTTGTTAACTCTAAATAAAGGCACAAATAATAACTTGTAGGTAATAGGATTAGCTTATAGCACATGTTCAGCAGATGTATATGAAATGTACTGCATAGTATAGGTTACCGAATAGGTCAATTGTGCAAAGTAACATTAATGTGTGATAATATTGCACAGTACTTACAAATTTATACCTAAACCACTTGTGATTTGCAGATTCCAATTAAGCACTTCAAAATGCAGAGCAATTTACAAGGCTATAGGCTTGTGGCTGTTGAGGTTTAATAATGTTCTAAAATTAATGTCAAAAACGTTGTTGGCGCTATGGGCAAGCTTACATATATAGTTTTTCTAACCCTTTGGAATAATAATGGTGAACAGCCACAATGTTATTGTAGCATTAAACCTGAAACTAATGGTAATTCCTGATATTATATTCAAAATGTGAATTGCACTAACAGTGAAACTATTTCTTGAGAGTACGGAGAGCGGAACACATTACACTCTGTTTCTTTAGCAAGATTGGTATGTTTAATATGACAGACGTGAAACTGACAAAGCATTTAAAGTGAAAAATATATATATGGTTATTGCCAACAAATTAAATGGTCGTCAGTCATGCTTATATTAAGACCACACCCAATGAAAAGGCAAATTGACTAAGATTCACCCTGCTTCTTAACTGGGACAGCAAATGATTAGAATTTTAAGACGTTTGAATGGAATCCATGCTTTATGGCAATAGCTCACCAAATTCCCACAATAGAAACTCCTGAGTTAATTAAGACGTGTGCATGATCAGGGAGCTGGCTAGCCCTCTGGTCATATTAGGTTCATTTTTGACAGGCATTGGGGTATTTAAGGGAAGGGGGAGCACCTACCTCCAGAACAAAATGGAGGAGGAGAATCATAACATCATGGAGGAGGAGCATGAGATCCTAAAGAGGCTCTGTGAGCAGGAGCGCCTGGATGGCACGGGTTAGTTGAAAGCCAAAATGGATGGGGACGTAGCTTTAGCTATAATGGCGATGGAGGATGCCAGGCAGTTCCATGAGGTGTGAAACCTGGAGGTAAGCTCCGGTGGATGCTGCAGCAGGGCAAGAGCCTCTGCCTAGGCTCGGCATGAAGGAAGAGGGACCGATTTCAGGTCTAAGGATGCAATGGACATGCTGCAGGTCTGCCTGGAGAAAGAGGTGGACTTCTAAGAAAATGAAGGTCTGTGTCAGAGGGGAAGAGGGTCTAGAAAGAGGTTGGAGGAGGTTGGATCAATGGATCAAGAGGAAGAAGGTCTAGGCCCCCTTCAAGGTATACAACAAACTTAGAGAAGTAGGCAAGCCATGGAAGAAGAGGAGTGGGATGACCCACAGGAGTAAGCAAGCTAGGAGGGAGCAGATGAGAGATGTGGTCTCATCTGGCAAAAGAGGTCTGCCCAGGAATAAAGGGCTGAAACAGGAGCTGAAAAATGTACTAAAGTCAGTAGGTGAAGAATTTTTTTCCCTGATGGATGGAAGGTGGTGAAGGCCCTTCAGGGAGAATGGATCCGAGGTCAGATAATCTTCAAGGGAATGAGTTTATGGGTATCCCATAACCGATCAATAAGTGAAGAAATAAGTGGCAGCCCTGGCGTGAATTGGAGAGATACTAGGGGTCTGGTGCAGTCAATTTAAAAGTTAGGCGTAGAGATGGGTGAACCAGTCCAAATTCGTTCCCTGGATTGTTTTGACCAAATCCATCCTGCCCACCAAAATTCGTCTGCGGATTTGGTACTAAAAAAGCAGAGCTGATTAATTCAAATCCATCACTGAATACAATTCGGATGATTTTTTTTAAATCGGAACTTGTTTTTCATGAGAAAGGGAGACTCCAGTTCTATATTTATATCCCCTCAAGCGCCCCTGTGCACAAGCCTGTGCTGAAAAAGGAGCACACTTGAGGTACCTGGCTGAGAGATATGCTAATAGCTATGCAAAGTATGTTTAAATGAGTGCTATCCCACTAAATGATTTCCATACCAAGTACATTAAATTGATAAGTCTAAGGTACCAACCTAATGACTGGAATGGTGTCAGACCCAACCGGACTAGAACCCACAAACATTGCTTTCTAGAGCCCACAAACATTCCTTTCTAGACATTGCTTTCTATTATCCCATTAGCTGGTTTAGCTCACACTGCTAGAGCTGCAGCCTAGAAAAGCAGGGGTTGCGGGTCCTAGTCTCTCTCGTTCTAGTCTCTCTCTTCTCGGATTAATCCGAGTGCCGATTTTTAACAATTTTGGATTGTGCTCTGCTTCTAAAAATAAAAATAAAATCTGAAATGGTGGATTGGCCTTTTTGAGACTGATCCATGGAAATCCACAGACCAAAGGAACTGACTGATGCGAGATAGTCCCTCAAACTTTTTTTTGCCCATCTCTAGTTATGGGGCAGCGGAGCCAGATGCGTGGTGAAAGGTCGCATACAGGTGTGGGACTAAATTTTACACAGAACTTTTTGGGAAAATCAGTTTAGATGCTGCAAGGACAGGAGGCACTTTTTTCAGCGGGAAAAGAAAAGATGGAGGGTGAGTAGCAAGCATACCAAAACAGGTCTTGCTACAGTTGAGGAGTTTGTTAGATTATTTGGAGTCAGGTTAAGGTCAGAATATTAATGCAGAAGTGGTGATAGTGGCAAGGGGAACATATTTGGAGGGAAGAGACTATAGGGGGGATCAAGCCAGATTGGGAGAAGAGTTAGGAAGTGCAGTTGGTCAAGTTTAGCAACTCCAGACAGGATGTGTGACGGCAGGTATGCCCTGCCCAGTCAAAAAGAGAAAGAGAGAGAGAGAGAGAGTGAGAGAGATAGAGATAGAGATAGAGAGAGAGAGAGAGAGAGAGAGAGAGAGTATGCAGATTTGCATTCAGTCATGTGGAAATATCAGATCATACAGAATGCAACATCAGTAATTAGACATTTGTATATGTAACCCTGCTTCCCCACTTCCCCCAGACTCTACGGTGGTGTCTAGGGTGCATGAGGGAAGATTACATGCGGTGTGGTGCATACCTGTGAGGAACAGGAGGGCCTGAGCTTCCCGCGATGTTATTGGGGAGCCAGGACCGGCTTCTGGGGTGGTAGCCTCCATGATCTCTTAGTGGTGCAGCGCCTCCATCTTCTATACTCCCAGGAATGTGGAACAGGACCTGTATAGAAGAGCCCCTTGGTCCCAGGGTAATAGCTTCCAATTCACACACAGTCTTTGGTAACAAAGGATAGTCTCTTTATTGACAGATCAGCAATCTCCCAACGGTAGTGGCTTCCAGTAGCCGCAACTACAACTGCAAAGACATGCTAATTACGCCGCTCTCCTTCCACACAGATAATTCCTCCTCTCCTTCCCACCAAGTCTCTCTTCCGACAGGATGGTCTGGGCTAGGGCTTCAATACCCCGTGGCCCACCCCCGAGGTTATCCTCACGGTGGGCTTGGATTCTCCCCATCACCCCAGGCAGTGGGGTGAGGGGCATTGGTCCACCAGGTCTACAACTCTATCAGATCTAATAAAGAAGGCTGAATCTCTCCACTCCTCTCTCTGCTCCTGCACTCTGCGCAGGGCAGACCGCGGTCTCCTCCTCCAACTCCTCGGACCGATCCGCAGGACTCTTCGACTCACGGCATACTAACTGAACTGCATACTCTCGGCATAACATAACTCTACTCACAGGAGTTGGCTTCTAAATATAGAGCTAGCCCCACCTCTCGTGATGTCAGCAGAACCTCCCCTCTTGTTCACGCCAGCAGCAGAGTCCAGGCCTGCATCTACCACTCAGGGCAGGGCTATCAAGGGGGAAAACCCATGATGATTACCGGTGCCTGATCTTAACAGGACTTACCACAGTAGAAGGGAGATAGGTATAGCCTGTGCTGTTTACAGGGGGCTACACTTATATGGACATATTCCCACAGCCTCAATATCACTGTGGATGTAGTCACACACCTCGATTGTAAGACGCCTTTGATTGTAAGATGCACCATCGATTTGGCCCTTACAATCGAGGAAAATTAAATTTTCACTTACCATGAAGCGGGCGGCGGCGGCAGGTGAGGTCCCACGTCTGCAGATGGTTGAAGATGGACAGCGGGTGTGTGTGCGGCAGCAGGACAGGTCCAAAATCTGCAGGTGAATGAAGATATGCAGACAGCGGGCGTGCGGCGGCAGGAGATCATAATTGCAGGAGAGCTGAGCAGGAGCAGAGCGGCATAGGGGAACGGCTTCAGAGGTGCACACTGTAACCGGAAGTCAGACACCGGTCAACTTCCGGTGTTACAGTGTGCACCTCCCAAGCCATTCCCCTATGCCGCTCTGCTCCTGCTATTATGATCTATTAGCCGCCTCCACCACCTCACACTCGCTGTCTTCTTATCTTCATTCACCTGCAGACTTGTGACTTGTCCTGCCGCCACCGCACTCCCGCCCGCTGCCATCTTCAACTATCTGCAGACGTGGGACCTCTCCTGCCGCCACCGCACACTTCATCCTCTGCTGACATGGGACCTCTCCTGAAACATGTTAAGTGAAAAGAAGGGGTTAGTACTGTAGACACTTTTTTTAATACATCGATTCTGAGACGCACCCCGATTTCAGACATGTGAAAATCGAAAAAAAGGTGCGTCTTAGAATTGAGGAAATAGGGTATATCTCAGACACAGATATAAGGGTACAGGGTAGCCAGGCATAATACACTTTCTTCCTGTTTCCACAATTGTCAGTGTACTGTATATCAGTGTATATACACATAGATAACATCAACATCAACATAGATAACATTAACATCATCAACGCGATGACGTCATACCCTCATGAGGACCTTCTACCTTGAGAAAGAGCCAGTCCCGAGGATATGACGTCATCGCGTTGACGTCGTGGAGGTCACGGGTGAGACTGTTCCGGCTTGCTAGGGGGTAGATGTGTCGGATGGGTGGTGGGTGTTTGTAGCGCCGATGTGTAGCGCACATAGAGTATGATCAGATGGGCATAGGTTACTATCATAGAAGGTATTGCTGCACACCACCAATAACATTGTGATTACTGCACACCACCAATAACATTGTGATTATTGTGATTACTGTGATTTATTGTGACACACTGCTGCGTGGCGACTTACCTATGTGTATATACACTGATATACACTGACAATTGTGGAAACAGTAAGAAAGTGTATTATGCCTGGCTACCCTGTACCCTTATATCTGGGTCTGACATATGTGACTACATCCACAGTGATATTGAGGCTGTGGGAATATGTCCATATATACTAATGTCTAATTACTGATGTTGCATTCTGTATGATCTGATATTTCCACATGACTGAATGCAAATCTGCATACTCTATATCACCCACTACCTACATGCAAAGTGAGGATAACTTTTCAGTGATACAAAAGTTACTCCTATTTTTGGATACAAACCTTATTCTTTGCACCTAAAGGGTTCAATTGAACACCCACATTAACGTTCATATACTTACCTCCCTAGTGAGTAATTCATATGGAACGTCTTAGTATCTATTAACAGGATTACATGTATGGTTACTTGGAGACTCCTCCTTGTTCATTATCTCATTTTAAATTTGCAGAGTTCAGGAGTCTGGCTCCGGGAGTGGTGTTGGTTGGTCAATTATGTCCCAGGAACTTATTGAGGCTGCACTGTGAGGGTGACGGAGTTGGTGATGACCTTTTTGGCACCTGGAACGTAGATAGCATATTTACAGGCATGGGAGGAGTGGTTGGGGTTTTGGCAAGGATGGAGACAAGGAGGATTTGCGGGATCTGAAATTGAAACAGGATGATAAAATATATTTTTGATATCAGTGTTATTGATATTTAAATTTCACTATTTCACCATCTGTTGACTATTATTCACTACATACCTATAATAGATTACAATGGGCTGATTAGATGGCTATATGGTGGATATTTATTCACTAATATTTGCACATGATTACACAAATTTTAGATTTTTTAAAGTTTCAGTTTTATGGTGTTTTTTTATCACTGTATGTAGATAATTGTGCGGTGGTAAGTACTTAATTATGTTTAGCTATGGTCTTATTTCATGACCATTTGTATGTAAATCAAAATTTCCCTTATGGCATGTTGTTCCTGGACCTGGGACCCTTCGAGGTATATACAGTAGGAAAATATCATGAATAGTGGAGTGGATGCTGAGTCCTGTAGTTGCTTGGCAGCAGGACGCTACATCACTTCACTAGTCATATGAGGAAATTTCTGGTAGACCCGAGACTCTTCTTGAAGGGTACTTAAACTTATACTTTCTCACCTTGAAAAAGCGCTAGTCCCGAGCGGGAAACGTACGTCGGGTATGACGTCATCGCGTTGACGTCGCGGAGGTCACAGGTGAGACTGTTCCGGTTTACTGGGGGACGAGTATGCTGTGATGGGCGGCGGGTGCCTATAGCTTTGATGAGATGTACACGGCATCACTGTTGAGACTGCCACTATGAGCAGACACACTGGCACAGCCTCACATTATATAATTCTGTGCCGCTACACCGCACTGTGATTGTTGTATTTCTTAGACTTATTGCGTGGTGGCTAGTCTGTATACACACCTATTGATATCTCTCGGTTAACATTCTGTGTATCTAGCCTATGCTGCACTGACTTTGCAGGATTTGATGTGTGTGCTATAAGAGGTGGATCGGCTGTGACACTGAGGCTGCGGGAGCGTTCTCATGCTTACTGCAGTGTGCCCTACCAACAGATATACTGTAAATATATTGCTAGGTCTGATATTTTCTACCTGATTTATTATATGCCTATGCACCTACCATATGATTTGTACACTTAGACAGGAGGCTGTGCTCTGCTAGATATATTACTTATCTTGTTCTGCCTATAGATCCCAATATTACTATTGGTATCTGAGTGTAATCCCAACACAGGGATATCTAGCACCCAAAGGGTCAATTTGAACCCAATGAAGTGGGCACCATATACCCACCTCTCTAGTGGTCCTCCTATAAACTGAATGACCTAGTAACTATCATATGGGACTATTCATACAGTTACTTTGGGATTATCCCCTGTTCCCTGCTGAGGTTACTATACCACCGGCTTTTAATGGTTTTATTATTGTGAGTTTGCACCGTTGTTTATGGTTCAATAAAATTTTATTATTTTGGACCTATTTAGGTTTTTAGTGGTAACTGTCCTCCCACAGTGTTGGGAGTGGTTACTTTGTGTACCTCAATAAGCCAATTAGACATTGTGTCGGGGAGTATTTAACCCCCTCTACTTTAGCAGCTCTGGAGTGCAATGAATAGGGATCTCTTGGGAGATTCTGTGATCTCCTGGTTTGTGTTTCTGTATTAATACTATTCCTATGCAACGGCTGTGTTCTGATTGATAATTTAACATATTACAGGCATACCCCGGTTTAAGTACACTCACTTTAAGTACACTCGCGAGTAAGTACATCTCGCTCAATAGGCAAACGGCAGCTCACGCATGCGCCTGTCTTCACGTCCTGAACAGCAATACCGGCTCCTTACCTGTAGCAAAGGTGTGCGCAAGCGGGGAGACTATAGAGCCTGTTACAAATGCCTTATTTGCATCAGTTATGCACGTATATGACGATTGCAGTACAGTACATGCATCGATAAGTGGGAAAAAGGCAGTGCTTCACTTTAAGTACATTTTCGCTTTACATACATGCTCCGGTCCCATTGCGTACGTTAATGCGGGGTATGCCTGTACTAAGACTTGGGGAGCGGACAACCATAAGTTACGTTATAGAAAATAGTCAGCATCAGATTTAACAAATGAAACTGAAAGGAATTGAATTTTCAAACATGCACATAGTTTTAGCTAGTTAAGGAACTGTTACTGGTTTATCAGGTGCGGTTAACAAGCCTTATCCAAGGCCATTTGAGGTTTGTATTCAAATTCATAACATACAGAAAGCGTTACGGTCCATGGATTTATTTTAGAAGCATGCGTAATATGGGTTTATCTTCAAAAAGCAGGTTTTTGGTTTATGGTCTGAATTTATCATAAAATGTCCGCCAAGCAAGTAAGAATGACATTTCCTCACCCCTAATCCAACATCACATTCTTCCCTTTCTAACTAGACATAATTTCTCTCTGCTAAGGCTAAAGATTCCGAAACATAACTGACGGAATGCTCACATCCACTTTCCAAGCGTCATTACCTCCTTACTTTGTATGAAGAGGCAACATAGGACAACACTAGCTCTTTCTCACTATAATAATGAACTGTAAGCTGGGATTACAGCAGCAGCCTCTGGGTACCAGTAATACCGCTGTTATTACTTGTGTCACAGATCAATTACGTTGGGGGACTGGAAAATGTACGTATCTTTCTTGAAGCAGATCCCTGCATCTGACAGTCTTAGTTATACCTGGTCAAGGTTTTCCAAGTGTCCTACATCAGTGCTTACAGTTTCTAGTGCTCAATCTTTCTGTTCTACCTCTTTCCTCTCCCAGTCTATACTACCCAGTCAAAAAGCAAAACCTTCAAATTAGTCATGGTCATGTGGTGACTTCTAGAGAGTATTCTTTGCAAAATTACAGTTGTTTCCCCCATGAAAATGGATTTAAGATGTTTGTGTTCCAAAATGTGCCTTTTATAAAGGCAGTGCTACCTTGGACCTTAGTAAGACTATGGCAGTGCCATGTTTATTTGTTTAAAAGTAGGTGACTAGCACCAGTCAGCCCAGTGCAAATAAATATTTAGTAGATTCTCCATATTGTAATGCTACTACTATAATTAAATTCTGTGCCTTCTAATGTTTTTACAATCTTTCTTTATCTAATCTTTTTGTTGTGATGATACTGCACTATTAGAGAAAATAAGAATTTGCAGGAAATCCTCAATTACTTTTGTGATTTGGGTTGTGAAGTAATTGTGATACCGTCATTAGCAAAACAGATCAAAATATGGAATAATAAGTATCCGATAAGCATGAATTTCAGAGAAACGGTAAAAAGGAAAACATAACATTTTAACAGGACACAATTGATTTGAAACAGCACTGCTACTTGACCTCTTAAAAAAGCAGTCTGTGTATTATTCTAATGTTATTTAGTGTTACATTTTCAAGTCTAGGTTTATAAAAGTACACTATTTTGACTAATAAATCTACCAGATTCTGACTAACTGCTGCTGCTGCAAAAAAAAAAAACGCTTGATTTATATTATTTTTTTAATGTGATTTTTTGCCTTAAACTTAATTTGCTCTCCGATTTAAAAATACTAAACTTCTTCAATGCTAGATTCTAATTTAAATCACTATAGAGACTACCGAACAAATTATTTCCATATCAAAATTCTTCCATAAAATTACTACAGGTAAGCAACATGAGGAGTCTGCTCGCAGAACTATGCAATATATGTACTGCGGTCAATAGATTTAAAGAGGGGTGTACAATTAAATTATTTCATGCTCCTCCACATAATAAAATGTAATAAAATTGTTTGGCATTAAAAACCATCTCAAAGATGTAATCAAAGGAAAAGACAAAAGTAACAAACAAAAAAGTGGGCCAAGGTTTAGCAAATACAGATGTGTTTGCTTCCTCCCTTCGTTTCAAAGCCACATCTGAAGTATGGATTCTATTAATGCTTGAAAGACAACACAGAGATAGTTACAAGTTCAAGATGTTATTGGAAAGGACACTCCACATTTTCTTTTGTTTATCATTTGTTTTAAGTTTTCAACCCTTTAAAAAAAAATCTGCTTTTTTCAAGGTGGTGGATTTTATTTTAAAATATTTTATTTATTCTCAAAGTTTAAATAGCAGCTATGGGACATACGGTAGTCTATGTATAGTTTATGGTGTATACACCATAGTTAGTTAAAATAAAAGAGCCTCACTCAAAACCTAAATGCAGATCAGATCATTTTCCTTGACGCTTGATATGATATCATTGACTAAGAAGGTCAATGGTTCAATATAATAGCCTAAGTTAACATCTGCAGTCTGGCAGAAAATCATGCTTTTGGTCGTACATGACTGGCCCAAAATTCTCTCTATAAAATACAAATATACACGACGAGCCTTAGTTCCTCTAAAAGTTGTGCAGATAAACATGTAATATCTAAGATACGTTTGATTTTGTTCTTGTGACTGCTACTTATTATCTGTAAGCTTCATGTAACACGCATGCCTTCAGGCTCAATAGTCATGTTAGGAGTGATGATGACTAATTTATTTGGAGTCTTCTGAAAGCAGGCACTTTCACTCAAGCATTTCCTAATACACAGTGTCACTCTCACCATATACTTTAAACATGTATTCAATACAAAGCCTCTGTTGTTTCATTCATGCGTAACGACTACAATGAATGAGGAGTTGGGCACAACTGATTTCACAGCAAGTCCGTAATGAGGCTGTTATTAATTCAACATTTCGGCTGAAAAACATCAGCTTTCTGTGCAAGGGCTGATGTTTGGAAGTCAAAACATCAGATTAATAATGGCTTTAATAAAGGCATACTGCTAAATCCCAACTTCTAATTAATTATAGTCTATACACCCTCGTGAAATATAGCAGGTAGTTTAAAGTAAGCTGAGAGCAGCGGTACCTACATATCCAGCAACATGGCTGCAACATTGCTGTTATAAAGGTGTGCTCTGGAATACACTTCTTGTTTAATTCAGGTGTGCCTCTCGACAAAACACTGAGCTTTTTTGTACAACCTTTATTCTCATTATTGTACACACTCGATTGAATTTGTTGATGCTTCGTGCACTACTGTATATGATACTTGCACTTAAACAGCCATGTTTGTTCGCCTGTGTGGGTTCCACGGGTTGCGTTTCATTATCCGATGATGTAGAAACGTGGCGTGCGTTCTTACCGTGGGGAACATTGTCGACTTCTTGGATCACACCAGTGGCTCCTTCTCATAAGTGTATTATGTATATATATATAACTTTGGTCGGGGTCTTTACTTACCTGATGAAAGGTCCAAGAATGGACCTGAAACATTGTGTGTTCTCTCTGATTGTTCACGAATCATGTGTTTTATTTGTGAACAAAGTGTTATGGAATATTTTCGACTCAGGTCTATTTGAACTTCGCCTAAGGGGACATGTAATAAAATCTAACATGGCCAATGACCACCATAACCATAGAAAACGTGCCACCTCTCCCCACCCCCCCCCCTACCCCCGCCCCAGTCTTTCCTTTCTCCTATCTGCTGTGAACCCTGACACCATATTATATCAATTGGTTTCTTTCATATATCTAATTACTATTCAAGCAAAGGAAAAAAACATTCAACTCTGTTTTTGAGAACTGCCACAGTCCTATCCACTAAAATAGTTGCTAAAGATTGTACACCCCACCCAAAGCTTTGTGTTTACTATGCAAAAAGGTAGCGCTAATAGAATAACCTGGTAATGGCCAGCAGCCTGGGATATAACTCTGACACCCAAGGTCAGATAAGGAGGAGAAAGAATATGTTATATCTATGGCGCTTGGCCCCAAGTAACACTGAATAAAAAAGGATATATGCAGCCAGATGGAAGATGACATCCACAGTGATACCAGCTTTGTGTTTACTATGCAAAAGTTAAAAGTGAAAAAAAATTATTTTGATTACCGTATTAATAAAGTGGAGTAGAGCACAGAAGAATTACACCCCACACTCACACAACGTAACTGCTATATTTGAACACGAGGGAACATTTTGAGACTTCCATAACTATTAAAAAAAAATACTGATACTTGTTTGATTCATTGAAAAAGGGGATAAAATACCCCACCATAAACTCACTCTGGTCCCAAGAAGGACTTTAGTTAAAGTTGGTCATAAAGATGTAGCAGATCTTATTACTACCCCCATTAACACAAGATAATGGCCAACATAAGACATTTAATACATGTGTGTTATCTACTTACTCATTGTTTTCAGTAGCACTACTGTTAAATTAATTGGTTGTTCCTTGGTAGCAACCTTGGCTACAAAGTCATTAGTTTAGTTATTACTATTTGTTATTTTATCTAACATTTTCATCTACGTACCCCTGATGTTACACTTAGCTTGCATATGTACCTCTTATCTAATATATACGTCGGCAAGCTAGCTATATCATCTGGAGAACATATACAAAATCACTGGCATTTTAGCTGTTGATGCCAATATTGCAGGATATCGCATGGGAATACTTAATTATGGTAGCAACCCTCATTAGCATAGGAATTTACATATCTCACCGGAGTTAGGAAAGTTTTGCATTCCAGAGATCCCAGAAATAAAAAGTGTTTATTAAAAACTAAAAATACTTTTTGAACAAAAAAATATTGTTTTTGTTTAAAAGAGACCGTATTGCAATTTAATGAATTGTTGAAGTTATCCTGCTTCTCAAAAGTTCAGGTGAATTTCTAAAAACTTCTCCTGAAGGTAAAGTTTGGGTAACTTTATTTAATTTTTTTTTTAATGGAGTAGTTCTAATTGTTCTACATTTTTTGCCTATGTTATGGGTTTGTGTGGGGAAATTCTCATTTGGCAAACTTCCACACATTTGGGACTTTTAGGTTTCGCCAACGTCTAGTAATGATTAGGCTCCAAATCCAAGTTGAAAAATATTATTTCTTGCATTAGAAAGTGATTTCTCAACCGCCTCTGTCCCCAAGAGGACCAAAACGTAAGGACTTTATTGAGTGCTGAATACTATTGCTTACACAATTCAGGATGTGTCTGCAGATGGTGGGTGCTTGGTATCCCCATAATGGGCAAAGGAAAAGAGCAACACTATTTTCCATGCTTCATGTATAAATTAATTTTAATTACTTTACTATGCACCAGCTTTATAAGATTACTATGGCTGCTTAAGTGGGAGTTAGGTATGGTACTATTTAAGCTTATTTTGCAAATATATTTTGCTCTTGAATTGACCTATAAATGTTCTTTAGCTTTGAATTTTTGATCATGCAAGCCAATGTGTGCTGTTTTAACCTAACTATTTGTTTGAAAGAGATTCGGAACATGCTGTATTGTTTAGGTAAAATATGATATAACAATACCTTAAGCCAAAAGGCATTATAAGGAATTTAAAAATATATATATAAATGGTACCTGCCATAAAGAGGTGACCGTAACGTTACAGCCAACATTTAAATTAATTCTCTGTCAAAATAATTGAAGTTTCTTCTTGGCAGCTACACATTTACGTTTGCCAGCAGTGCCAATTTTAATTGTAGTTTGTTGGACAAAAGTTTGATATTTCAGAGACAGCAACTGGAGAGAGGGAGAGAAAAGTGAGGCTGAGATGTCAAAAGCATTATTCCTTACTGTGCAAAAGTACAAAAGATAAACAGTTTTGTCAGGATTCAGCCCACGTGGGAATTTTTTTTAAGGTTGTGTGCAATTTTCTTTGCATAGGAATCTGTTGTTATCAGGGCAGATTATTACGAACTACTGTAGTATGTTCAAACAGCAACCCAAGATTTAAACCTGGACTGCTACAATACTTACTTAAACCAATCTGCTATTTGTATAACCATTTTGCTGAAACTAGCATTTTTGAGATACAATTATTTTTTACTTCCTTTTCATCCACAAGGAATCCAAAATGTCTCAATAGTAAAGCATATTATTTTAACAACATTTTCTGTGGTGTACTGTATCCTTGCGAGTTAGATTATATTTTAAGACAAAAACTAGTGGTAGGTCCGTACTAGATCTAGTAGTGTTTTTCCTAGATATCATGTTCTCAAACAAGTCTAATTAAGCTTGTTGAGTTCACTTCCTAACTCACTGCTATTAGTGTTATTTTGTTTTCTTATATATTCTTATATCACCCCAGTACTGATGTGCATGAGATACAATATACAAGTGGACCCAGAAAACAGAGACAATGCCACATTACTGTATAAGCACCCACAGATCCTCCCTTCAACATATGAGTAGCTTAAATAGCCTACAAAAAATACAACTTAACATATAATACATTTGTCTAAAAATGAAAATCCAAACAGTAACATTTCAAAAAAAAACATGAATTGGCAAAATAACTGTACTTTTAAAAAGGGACCTTCCATGGACTCAGCCCAGATTTTGTTGGTAATTGTAGGACCACCCTGTTTAGTGGTCAAGAAACAGAATGATAGCCACTTTATGTGGGGCTTAGGTCTTAATTAGATAGGATCTTTTCTTTCCAATAACATATACTGACACTCTCCTATCTCATGCAGGTTGTAAAAATAGATATTGTGCTCTATACTGGCTTGTTGTCCCATACATCTGGCACCTGTGTGTTCTAATGGTAAGGGTATTATCATGGCAGCTGAATATGCATATCCCCATTATAGTGTAGTCTCATGCCACTACCTATGGGGGATATGTCCCTGGATACAGTTGGGATACTATTGTCAGCAGTGATTAAAAGTGCCTCTAAGGAGTGTGATTGCATTTGACTCATATGTAGAGGGCTCTATAACAAATAGAGGAGTATACATTTGCACCCCTATGTCTGGTTGCATATATTTATGCATAATTGAAAAAATATATTTTTTATATTTAATCTTTAATCATAACCATATTGGATAAGTACAATGTTCATAGACCTATTTATAGTATACTCGTCCTCTCAATGTAGAATATCAGTAATTGATTCATAAATATATCATATCGCAGGCATTTTGGTACTGTATATCAATAGGGGAGAGAGCCGGGACAACTGTCCCCGACCTGGCAGCTGTGGGGGTGGGGGGGGGAGGGGAGGGGCCGCCAGCCGGCGCTGGAAGTTGGGTCAGATGTTGGGCTCATCTGCGTTCAGCTGTCAGGCCCCAACTCTTCCCCCTGCAGTGGGCATCTCTCCCCTGCTGCAGCCATGCCCCAGCATGGGCGCCAGAAGTTGGGTCAACTGGTCAGGCCTCCCTCTAAGTTAACTGTGTGTGTATATGGGGGGGTGGAGTATTATGTGTATGGGGGGATGGAGGAGTATTTGTATGGGGCAAGGCCAAATTGAAGGTGAGATGTGGCCCAGGCATTTCACCTACCTGCTGGCCCTCCTCCTATGATGTCATGATGTTGCTTTATCACATGACGGCTTGTTGTTATGGCAACGCATTGACATGACGGTGCTGCACCACGTGACAGCGCATTGTGATGGCAACGCGTCACCATGTGACGTTGCATAGCCATGATAACGTTGCAGCATCACATGACGCCGCAACATCGATGGAGTATGGCCGCTCAGTTTCATTGTTGTGAGGAAGAGCGTGAGGCCTCTGTAACACGATGCAATGCACCAGCCAACAGCATATTTGGTGGCACCAGCCCATGGACTCATAGAGCACTTTCCCAGTATCCTGATGGCCCTATCCATCAATGGTACGGGGGGGAGGGGTATGTCTATTGGGGGAGGTTATGTGTATTTGGGGGGTAAGTGTATTACTGTAGGTAGGCGGTATTTGTATTGAGGGAGGTTATGTGCATTAAGGGAGGGAGTTATTATTTGTATTGGGGTTGGGGGGTTATTATGTGTATTGGGGAAGGAAGTTTGTGTATTGGGTAGAGGGCTTATTATGTGTATTGGGAGTTATGTGTATTGAGGAGCGGTTGGGTTTATTATGTGTATTGTGGAGTGTGGTTATTATGTTTGTTGTGGGAGGGGGTTATGTGTATTGGGGAGGGGAGGGTTATGTTGATTGGGATGGGGTGTTATTAGGTGTATTGGGGAGGGGGGTTATTACATGTTTTAGGGAAGGTGGTTATGTGTATTGGTGAGGGGGTTTATTATGTGTATTGTTGGTGGGAGAAAGAGGTGGGGATGTGGGGGAGAGAGAGGTAGGGTGTGGGAGAGAGGGAGATAGAGGTGTGGGGGATAGGGAGATAGAGGTGGGGGCATGAGGGATAGAGAGAGGTGGGGATGTGGGTGATAGAGATCGGTCTCGTAAGGCCATCGACACTCTAGACCTGGGATCCAGGAAAGCTCTCTGCGGCCCTGCTTCCCCCTGAAAATATGGGACAATTATGCATCCTGGTAGACCTTTCAGGATGGGACGTCTGGCAACCTGTTCTTGCACATCTTGTACTAATGTCATAGATGGATTTGTCCATTTATAGAAATTGATTATTTATGTTTTCATTCAGTCCGCTAGGGGTCACTGAATCCATTGGAAAAATCAACTGGTGCTCTCTTTCTTGGATAAAGTATATCTGATGCATATTGAATCATTTCCATCTTCACAAATTTCCCTGCTCTCATAGTTCTCCCTCTGCATAATCCCACTTACTTCTTCCCCAATGCTAACTCCTTCAAATAACACACAGCTATCCAAAACACACCTTCTTATCCCCCTGTAACTTATGTTTCCACTTACAGTACCCTTTGTTATAGATCGTAAGATACTTCGACAGGGCCCTCCTTACATACTGTAAGAATGTATATTAATGTTTGCTATTTTATTGTTTGTGTCCTCCAACCCTATTGTACAGCGCTATAGTATATGTTGGTGCATTATAAATAAACAATAATAATAGCAATCTTTTCTTGATAGCTCTTGTAGTCATGCCTACATATGTATGCCCACATGGACAATTATAGGCAACAGACCACCCCTTCTGATGCACATCATGCTATAGTGCGAGAACATTTTAAGCCTATATCTGCGTTGCCTCAAAGGCAGAAATCCCAAAAGGGTTGCCTAAGAGCTGCTCCCCTCTGCACAGAAACAGCATGCTAAGGGTTAACATCTCAGATTGCTTGCTGTGTTTCATCACACTAGCCCTTTTCTCATTTTTATTACTCTGGACTAAACTACTTGCATAGTACAGCTGCTGAAGGGCAGTCAAAGGGTGTCAGCCATTTGCTGCAGTTCACTGATGTTACAGCTGCTCTGTTACAATCTGAAACACACCAACCTTCTCATGTCCCGATATCCTATGTTCCTAATTATCCTTCCTTATAGACTTTAAGCTCCTTGGGCCAAGGACTTCCTTACCTACAGTACTGTAACAATGTATATTAATGTTTGTTATTTTATTGTTTTTCACCCATTCACTGCGCTACGGAATATCTTGAAGCGTGATAAATAAAAGATAATACTAATAGTGTAACGTGCTATAGTGTGTTTCTTGTTTAAGCAATCTGTGAATGTCTCTGTTCGGGTCATACACTGATATGCTTTGCAAGCACCACATGATACAAAGTAACTATTAACCAAGTTACCCCTGAGTTTAGGAGCCCTGCGACAACTCACCAGGACCCTATTGCATAGTAATGGTTTCAATTCGATGTCAGAAAAAAGAACTTGCCAGTTACTGCAGGATGTGCAGTAAAAGTGACTTCAATGCATATCTGATCCTGAAGTCATTAACCTTCTTTTGGTTTGGAGAAGAGTAAGGCATCTCTACTTGTTTTCACGACCTGATTGTATGTGACCTGACATGTCTCCTACAATATGGAGCCCCAAGATTCAAAGTGGCCTGTTCTAAGTGGCAGTGTGGAGTTTAACAGGGAGTTTGAAAACTATTGAATTACTGATTATCTTTTTCTTCTCTTCTCAGGTAAAAAACATATCTGAATTGTCTGTCTGCAAGCAATCCTCTGCTATGTGTATTTTTAGTTGTAGTCTTTAGTTTAGTCTTAATTAAATTAACTTACACTAACACTTAGGCATGACAAAACCCTGTTGAAAAAAACATCTGTGTTAATATGCCTCACATGTGCTAATTAAGGTTGATGGGCTGAATTAAATCCTGTCAGGTGACTTATTAGGCCTCTATAAGAGCGGACAGAGCAGCCCTAGCTGTGAATGTAGCCCCAAGATTCAAAGTGACCAGTTCTAAGTGGCAGTGTGGAGTTTAACAGGCCCGTTCTAAGTGGCAGTGTGGAGTTTAACAGGGAGTTCAACAGGAGTGAAAACAAATGGACTACAGAACACCTACTGGCCCTCAATCCTGGATGTGAGCTACGCTGGAAAGGTGGACATTTTCTATCCCAGACCACACATCTCAGCACTAAACTACTGCTGCCATGACGTTGCTACTATTTATATTTGCTCTGACCTCGCTTCTTTTCAAAATACACATTTCTTTCTACCAGCCCCATGTCTCCAACTCTATTCATATATCTCCATCTCTCCTTTCTTCACCGCTTCTCAGTTCACATGAACTCCTTTCTTACCTGCGCCCTCTGACACCACACAGCTATTCCCCCTGCACTAAAACACACCCCCACAAATCATCCTCACACATTATCTTTCCATGCTTCGCCTCCTTGCTTCTGGGGATATCTCTCCCAATCCTGATCCCTGCCTTATTTCTACTTGCTCTCGCCCTTGCCTGTCAAATGCAACTTCTATTCCCTCTGGTGTCATCCACTCCAACCTCATACCTATCCCCTGCCACCCTCCCTCTTCTCTCCCTTTCTCCTGTGCTCTTTTGAATGCTCGCTCCCTTTCTAACAAGTGCCTCTCTGTGCATGACTTCTTTCTCTCTCACTCACTGCTTCTCTTTGCTATAACTGAGACCTGGCTCACTCAGTCTGACTCTGCTCTGGAAGCTGCCCTCTCCTATGGTGGCCTTTCCTTCTCCCACACTCCGCGCCCTGATGGCATGGGTGGAGGCGTGGGGCTACTCCTCTCCTCTCTCTGCCGTTACCGAACCCTTCCTATTCCTCCCTCGCTTGCTTTTCCCTCCTTTGAGGTTCACACTTTAAATCAGGCCTGCACAACTCCAGTCCTCGAGGGCCGCAAACAGGCCAGGTTTTCAGGATATCCCTACTTCAGCACAGCTGGCTCAATTAGTGACTCAGTCATATTGAGCCACTAATTGAGCCAGCTGTGCTGATGTAGGGATATCCTGGAAACCTGGCCTGTTTGCGGCCCTCGAGGACTGGAGTTGTGCAGGCCTGCTTTAAATGCTCTCAAAGACAGAGGTCATTACACTCTGCTCATATTACTCGACCTCTCTGCAGCATTTGACACCGTGGACCACCCTCTTCTCCTCCACATTCGCCATACACTTGGTATTCGTAACAAAGCTCTATCCTGGATCTCCTCTTACCTCTCCCATTGTACTTTCAGTGTCTCTTCTGATAACACCTTCACCTCCTCCATAGATCTGTGTGGGGGTGCCGCAGGGTTCTGTCCTGGGACCTCTTCTCTTTTCTCTGTACACACTTTCCCCAGGTGACCTAATTACATCCCTTGGGTTTAAATAGCACCTCTATGCTGACGACACACAAATTTACTTTTCAACCCCTTACCTTACACCTGCTCTACAGACCAATGTTTCAGAATGTCTCTCTGCGATATCATACTGGATGGCCATCCGCTGACTTAAACTTAACATGACAAAAACAGAGCTCCTCATACTTCCTCCCAAACCTGGCCTTACTATCACCTTCCACATTACTGTTGGAAGTACGATCATTCACCCAGTAGCCCAAGCACGCTGCCTAGGGGTCACACTTTTCTCCTCTCACATTCAAAACGTCTCTAAAACCTGTTGCTTTTTCCGCCGCAATATTACAAAGATACGCCCTTTCCTCTGTTGTTCGACTGCTAAAACTCTGACTCACGCCCTCATTCTCTCCTGTCTCAATTACTGCAATCTCCTGCTATCCGGCCTTCCTGCCTCCCCTACAAGCTATCCTAAACGCTGCTGCGAGAATAATTCCACTCTTTCCTAAATCTGTCTCGGCGTCTCCCCTGCTCAAATCACTCTCCTGGCTTCCTATGAAATCCCACATCTCACACTCAATTCTCCTCCTCACTTTTAATGCTTTACACTCTTCTGCCCCTACTTACATCTTATCTCTAATTTCTCGCTATGCACCATCCCGATTCTTGCGTTCTGCTCAAGGATGTCTTCTCTCTACCCCTTTGTATCTAAAGCCCTCTCCCACCTTAAACCTTTTTCACTGACTGCCCCACACCTCTGGAATGCCCTTCCCCTCAGTACCCGTCTAGCACCCTCTCTATTCACCTTTAAGACCCACTTGCTTAAAGAAGCATATGAGTAGCATCGTGGATAATACTAGACACATGATACATAAAGCTTGCCCCCCTGCAGACGCACTTACCAGAACTCCCTCCTACTGTCTCTGTACGTTCTTCCTACCTACCAATTAGATTGTAAGCTCCTTGGAGCAGGGACTCCTCTTCCAAAATGTTACTTTTATGTCTGAAGCACTTATTCCCTTGATCTGTTATTTGTATTATTTGTTATTTATATGATTGTCGCGTGTATTACTACTGTGAAGCGCTATGTACACTAATGGCGCTATATAAATAAAGCCATACATACATGCAGTACACATTCAGCCTAGCCCTTGCTTAGCCCTTGTCAGCATGTTTTTCCTACTGCTAGATTGCAATAACTCGCTATCACCAACTTGAGATTCTGGCTGGTATTGCATATAACTCCCCATATCGAATTTCTGCCCAACCTCAGGTCTCACTTCACCCAGGTTAAATGTCGGATAACTTGTGTAAATGTCTTGGGAAATCTCTCGTAAGGGACAGGATCGGGTCAGGAAAACCCCGGATACAAACAGGCCACATCTGTACCAAAGAGGCATTTCTATGCACTGCCTAACTACTACGGAAAACAAATGGTTAAAACCTACCTCCATCACCCTGAGCGGCTGACCATCTATCCCAACACCTTCTAATACTTAGATTTTTCAATGCTAAACATATTTTTTAAATTATCTTAAATTTGTTCTTTGTTAGAAAAAGCAGGGTTTTTTTTTTTTACTACCAGACATTTTCTACTCAGGTATTTGTATGAACCAATCGGCAAAAAAAAAATACCTCTCTTTAAAATATTTGCATTACTGTCCCAAAATAATAAATGTGTGTTTGTTTAAAGTAACTAAATCTGAAACATTTAAAGATTAAAATCATTCAACACTAATCTATCCACAATGCGCTTCTGTACAATCAACATAAAAAGATTAGATCACACATCCCACCCACATTCTTAATATCAACAAGACTTCTTTTTCTAGTAATCCTTGTTTCTTTCAGCCTACAAGATCCCCAATGAGCTACAGAAAATGAGAGTTGATAGTTTCTGCATACTGCTGTGCTTGCGGGTCACGGCATGGCGTGGGGAATCAGGTGCACAACAAATGTCCCTGGCGTGTCCACAAAACTCTTTCTATATTTGTTGAATGGGAACAGCTATCGCAGCATTAGTGTTCTCTGTAGCAAACATAATTGGAATTACCCCCTAAACTCAAAGGTAGTGTCTTAGCATTAGCACAATGGAGACCAAAGATATTACAATGCTGATCTCATAGTAACACTTTAAAAACAACGGTTACAAACTCACATTAGCAAGACAGAAAGCACATTGGTCAAAGTGTAATGGTACTGGAGAGACATGTTCTACCACCTGTTTTATAATCTACAAAACGACACTTTTGCTTTCTTAAAAAATAGAGGTATGGGATTTGAGCGTAAATGATTTTATTATCAAAAATAGAGATATGGTTGGTTGAACCAACTATTCTCTAGGAAGAAGCACGCTAATCGTGTGCACCACTAGAGAATAGTTGGTTCAACCGACCATATCTATATATTTGATAATATTTCAATTCAGCACACAGGTAGCACCTACTGCCACTCTAGGCATTAGGGCAAATTCATATTTACATTATTTGATGCCAATTGAATTACTTAATAGTGAGCGGTGTATCCCCTTCTGATATTGTAAATGTTTTTTAAAATGACATGCAAAGTAGTTATGCATCGTTACTTAAGACCACTGCTACATTTTTAATGCATGCCAACCACAGAATATAAAGCAGTAATTTAAACAAAAGATATTTATTTAATGCCCATAATTTCTATTAAACCACAATGCTCAGTTTAGCAAGAGCATAGACAGCACATGTATTTATTTAACCCTATGTCCAACTCATACTGAAGGAAACCCAGCTGAGTCATGAAGATAAGCTAGGAGGGACTGTAAGCAGCTGTCTTATTGGTTGTTGTTGCAGATTCATACACAGGCATACCCCGGTTTAAGGACACTCACTTTAAGTACACTCGCGAGTAAGGACATATCGCCCAATAGGCAAATGGCAGCTCACGCATGCGCCTGTCAGCATGTCCTGAACAGCAATACCGACTCCCTACCTGTACCGAAGCTGTGCGCAAGCGGGGAGACTAAAGAGCCTGTTAGAAATGCGTTAGTTACATCAGTTATGCATGTATATGACGATTGCAATACCGTACATGCATCGATAAGTGGAAAAAAGGCAGAGCTTCCCTTTAAGTACATTTTTGCTTTACTTACATGCTCTGGTCCCATTGCGTAAGTTAATGCGGGGTATGTCTGTACTAACCTCCCAGCAATGAGAAATACCGAAGACAGAAACATTTCCCTCGAGTCTAACAATCTATTTGTTCTGTTTGTGTATAGAATGGAAGAACATTGACACCAAAAAGTGCATGGATGTCAGGAAACAAAAAATCCCAAGATCCTCGCGCTTTCCCTTCAAAATCCCATTCCGCGGGGTAAAACCCGCAGACGGATTATTTAAACGTCAATCCGTGCGGATTAGTTAAAACCCTCCTATGTGGCTTAGTTGTGAGGCTTTAAAATAACTCCCCGGTGGGATTAACCTAAATCCACCCACGGATTGTGTTTATTTCGAATCCGTTGTTGAATTGTAAGAAAAACGTACAACGTATTAATCCGTTGTAAGAAATGCAAAAAAAAAAATCCTGGGAGATTAATTTGTGGTAAAAAATTACAACTAGACTAACATCATTTTTGTAATAGCAATGTAATATTGTCTACAGCGAGTACATTTTTGTCTGTCAACAATAAAATAAATGCTACAGTATGACCATTCCTACATCGAGCTACAAAACACGTGACTATTATTTAAAGTAAGTGTGCTAGACAAGGACTGGGTGTCAATCATGATGTATGTTGCCTAGTTTCACTGCTACAGAGTATTCCGCAAGGAAACTGCAGATGAATGGCTGTGTCACATCTGCCGCAACTCCAGTCAGAGACCGCCCCGCTGACGCGTCACACGGCGGACCCATGCGCCCACGCACGGCCAGGGCGGTACACGCACGCTCGGAAAGGAGCTGCCGGCGCCTCCCACAGGGAGGGAACTCAGCCGCACGCCCGCGTGACGTCAGCGCTCCGCGACGCGCATCGCGCACGCGCACGGGTTGCTTGGCAACCAAGGCAATTACCAGGAAAGCCTGACCTGCAGGCTGTTTCAGATTACTGCCTCCCAGACACCATTGGAGGACCGGATCACACCCCTGCAAGGTAATTGGATCCTTCCCACATATATACCTGCTCCTGTCTGGCATTCCTTGCTGAGCATAAACTCCTGTTTATGCATTGTGCTCACCGCTGCTGTTTAGTTGACTTGAACTTTGCTTGGTCTGACCTGTCTGTTCTCTCCTGTCCTGAGCCTGGCTGTTCTTTGGATTCCTACACTCTCCAGCGCTTTGACCCCGGCTTCGCCCTCGACCATTCTACCTTCTATTACCCTGGACCTTGGCTACGGAAATCTACCATCCTCTACTCTCCAACCCCGGAACACGGCAAGTACCCTGACTACCCTGACCTCTCCAACCCTACGACGCTGTACGACTTGGACTACGCATTCCGGACAGGACTGCGTGGTTGTGGGTCGGTGTCTTTCTATCCCCACCTCAGCCCCGCGGTCTTCCGTCCTGTTTGTGGTGAGCGCAGCGTGACAGGCTGCCTGACATGGCCAGACCACGGACTCCTGATGGCCAGACTAATTGCCAATCAGGATTAACACAGTGGGAGTCCCACTGTGTTAATTCTAAGAGGCTACACCCGTCTGGAAGAGCTGAGCAGTGAGAACAGAGAGAATCGATCCCCCTCTCTGTGCTGCTCTAACATGTGATCTCAGTGATTTTATTGCATAGTATTGAAGCAGGGGGTCTCCGGACCTTAACCGCATTTATTTCAGGTCCGGGGACCCCCTGCTTCTTGAGTTACAGGCCCTGGTATCGAGGGAGGCTCACGATTACAGGTATTACAGGCCCTGGTATCGAGCATATGTTACCTGATTGGGTGGCGTCCCTCCCTTTAAGGTGACATCACATCACTCCAAAAGCGAAGGCATCACATGGTACATCCACCAATCAGATTGGTAGATGTATCATGGGATTCCATCAAGTTTGGTAGAGATATCATTCCCTGCCAAACTTGATGCCTGTTCACATGGTAAATCCACCAATCTGATTAACCCCTCCAACAACCCTCTTGGGAGGCCTAACCACCCACCCCAGGGCAACTGCCCCCTTCACCTACCCCTTCTACCCCCAACAAACCAGGTACTTCGGTTTAACCCCTTCATTACCTTAGCGGCTTGCCACTAAGGAAATTAAGCTACTTTTTATTATTATTTTTATTATATAGCAGGGGGTCTCTGGAGCTGAACCACATTAATTTCAACCCGGGACCCCCTGCTTTCCAAGGAACAGACCCTGTATGGAGTGCCAGTATCTCCTTCACGTTTAAATGTCAAAGTCATGTGGGCCGTGACGCGGGACAATTATACGCAGGAGATACCGGCACCCGATACTGGGGCCTGTAACTCAGGAAGCAGGGTGTTAAGATCTGGAGACCCCCTGCTTCAATACTGAGCAATATAAATAAAATAAAAACATTGTGATTGCTTGTAAGAGCTGCACAGAGAGCGGGACCGATTCTTTGCTCTTCCAGACTGGTGCAGCCCAGTTGGATGAATACAGCAGCAGTCCTATTCAGAAGCAGGAACCCAGCTGTGTTAATCCTGATGAGAAATTCCCCCCTGCTCTGCACTTGGCAGAGATCTGGCCGTACTTTGTCCACGGTTCACCCGCTCAAGTGAAGGGCAGAGTGGAGACTAATCTGACTATCTGTGCACCTACTTTAAAACCGTTATCTCTGCCACATACCCAACCTCTAGGGGCCTAGGACTGGGAGGAAGATGTAGGAATTACCAACCGCTCCATCACATTGTGTAATTAATTTAAGTAAAACATCAGGACTCTAAGCTGTATGGGTCTTATCTTTTTAAACTAGGCATACATACATTTTCATGTTTATTTAATGTGTTGCCAATGCAGACGCTCACAGTCTTTTTTTACATACAACATGGACGTTATGTAATTGGTAGGTGGCTGCCAGATGACAATTGTCAATTCTGACAGAGATGTTAGGGATGGGTGTAGCACTGCCTGTCTGGCACAGTCTGCCATTCTCTGGATCAATAAGTAAGTATAGATATAGGATAAAGTATCTGTTGTCTAAATTTAGCATAGAATGGAGAAACTGTTATATCCCTGGCGCTCAGCACTAGAATAAACTGTGTAAAGGATATATGCAACCAGATGGAATGGTTGTGGCAAATCCACTTGGGTGCTCCATGTGCAGACGATCAATCATGAAACGAAAATAAATGAAATAACATAGCGTGATACTGTAAGGTAATCAGACTGTAAGTACAAACACATACAAACAGACAGAAAAACAATACAAACAAATGCTGAGAACAAACAGATGACTGAGATTAATAAAAACACATTTAATAAAACATTAATAAACACAAATAAAGAATAAAAAATTATAAAAATGATTAGAATTGAATGAGTCCCATATGCACTCTGACTGTAGCTAGAATACCCGCTTACCAGAAGCAAGAAGGTATCAGGCAGTGGATAATTAGAGAGTATCCCCTCTCACGATAGCCAGTCAGCTCCCAAACGATCTCATGCCGCAGATCAGCCTTGGCCTCCGAGCGGGGCACCCCCCGTACTCGTGGGGACAGACCTCTGCAGATCTGTATCTCCAGACTCCGTCTCACGGGCCGCCTGCGCATGCGCAGTAGTGGTAGTACATCTATGGCGGCAGATTCATCAGAGACCAACTCGGCAATGCTGTGTAGATGGCAGCGGTAGATTCGCTAGGGTTCTGGACACTGTGCTGGTTCAAATTAATGATGGACGATGTTACACATGCAATAAACAGCAGAGTGTAAACGGGACCACCCTACCCATTTCGGAAGTCGTCGCTTCCTTCCTCAGGGGTAAAAAAGGTAAATACAAGGTATTTAGGTAAATTTAGCATAGGTTGAACTTGATGGACGCATGTTTTTTTTTCCAACCACATCTACTATGTAACTATGTAAGATGGCACTTAAGGGGCTGACTTGTTTGGACACCACTACAACTAGATGTTCAACATTCAAATAGGACTAATGTATGATGCCAAAATTGCTTGTTTTGGCAATAAGATGCAAATCTTCACATACACTTACAAGAACACATTAATAATAATTTTTATGCAAAATATGACACACCCCCCCGGAACAAAGTATGTCCTAAGTGCTGCACTTTTATTTATACTCCTCCTCCTCATCCCCAGATCACGGTTCTAATTATTAATTTGTCATGTGGATTGTCAGTCATAGAAAAAAGCGAATTCGGAAAAAGCGGCTTGCCCTTTTTGAGACTGATAAGTGGAAGTCCACGGACCAAAGGCACCAGACAACCCGAGGAGGATTGAAATACGTAAAAAAAAATCACCAATCTCTAATTCTCAAAGTTAAAAATAGAGTAGTAGAGCTCTGGAGGTTTCCCCGATTGACATACTGTACTGTAAAAAAAAAAAAAATCAATGTTGGAGTGTCTAGCCCAATTTCAACTGCTGTTGGGTGCAGTACTCATGACATCATTGAATTCCTCTGAGTAGCAGGATATATATACATATATATATATATATATATATATATATATATATATATATATACTGTATATGTAACCTCCCTCTGGATTGCTATGTGCATTTGGGGGGTTGAGGGCCCTAAAGGGTTTACTGCATGGGTTGTTGGAAAGCACTGTGCCCTTTCCCATATATGTTGCAAAGTAGCTCAGCAGAAGCTTAGCCATGCCCACCTTCCAGAAGATGTTCATCCTATCAACTAGTATGGTGACATCACAGAGGGGTAAAGAGCTCCAGAAGCTTCTCTAGACCCTTAGATCCCAGGAGAACAAGAAGGGGGGGGGGGGGGGTCTCATTGTTCAAACATGTAACGACATATTCGGAATGAATGGTCATCTTTCTTATTCTTCAGTTAGGGAAAGTGTCCCTTATTGAGATCAGGGCCACATTTTGTAGGATGGGGCATGTACCACCTGATAGGGGATGTGCATGATACTTAGAGAGAGGTCCCTTGAATAGAGCCTCAGAGTACCATAAGGGAGCTGCTCAAATGCAGATCCACAAATGCACACCTGCATCGAAGGTACGGACTAGGAGAGTTCTCCACAGGGTGACAGGATCTGGATTCTTGAATGAGAGTGCACCTTTGATAAGGGCCCTGGTGGGATATAAAGCACCAAGTACACTGCAAGGGAATGCCAATATCCATGAATGTACAAGATGACAAGCCATGTGTCTCCCTGGGGTCCTGCCTGAGTCCCCAGGGAAAAATGCATGTATGCGCGCTGTAAATAGCACTGTAAATAAAGAAACCCGTTTGCCTTTAAAGTTCCTTACCAACCAACGCTTACACAACCAGCCTGCATGAATGTCAGCACCCTGAGAAAGGTAACCCAAGCTCCTGAGCACTTGTACATAATAACACTACTTCGAAGTAAACTCCTTTGGGCAGTGCAAGGAGGGGTTACACATATACATATAATTAATAAAGATGGAACACAAAGGACTTGCTGTCAATGTAGAAGTTTATTTCTCACATATCAACATTTTGGCCACTCATATGTGAGAGATCTAACAAGTACTGCTGCATTTTGCACCATTGAGTTCCCTGCTGTGTGTGTGTAATATATATATATATATATACACACCACACTTAGTTAAGTTATGGTGGGTTAAAAAAGTGACAAACACCCTCCACAGTAAAGCATATAGCAAATGGAAATATTACTGTATGCTCATTTGCATGGTTTTGAAGCAAAAGGTGGCACTGTGTGCTCATTTGCATGTCATTTCCCAGAATCCCTTGCTGCAGTAGAAGCACTGTGTGCTGGGTGATATTGGTGAAAGGTGGGGTTGCAGACCTGTCTAAGACATGCAAATGAGCATACAGTATTATTTCCATTTGAGATACTAGCCAACCCTACTAGCCAATTCAATCAATAAAAGAGGTACATACCCTTGTTATCTACTAACCCTACAGACTGCAGCCAATTTAGGTCTGCGGCTCCACAATCGCCGCCTTGAATGTATGTAGAAGATTGACCTAGGCGCACATATGCAGGGGAAGAGAAAGACAAAGAGAAATATCATAAGGCAGTATATCTAAAAATAATCAGACCATAATTTGGTAAGATATGCGCTTACACTGATAGAGTGAATAAAAGCCTTTAATCCACTTAGGGACTCACGAACTCAGCTCCTGTAGCTTTTTCCTTTCTTGGCCTCTGGATCTTCTGGGTGCTTGTCCTCATGGATCAGTAACAGCTGCAGTAATCACGTAGGGTTTGTTGAACCAAACTTTCCCTTACAGATGGATCTCGCAAAAGAGGATAGGAAGGGAATACAAGGAAAAACAAAATGTGTAAAACCTTTTAATTAAAACGTAATGAAAAAATAAAAAACAGGTAATCAACTCACATTCTGTGAGTTAAAAACAGGCAGTAGAGAGTGTTTAGCGAGTCTCTCACACTCTTGTTAGAAAGCGCCGATTACCAGTCCTCCTCACGCCAGCGGCCACTTCCGCAGACCACGTGATGGTGGTACATGCTGTTGCTGATCCATGAGGACAAGCACCCAGAAGATCCAGAGGCCAAGAAAGGAAAAAGCTACAGTAGCTGAGTTCGTGAGTCCCTAAGTGGATTAAAGGTTTTTATTCACTCTATCAGTGTAAGCGCATATCTTACCAAATTATGGTCTGATTATTTTTAGACATACTGTCCTATGATATTTCTCTTTGTCTTTCTCTTCCCCTGCATATGTGCGCCTAGGTCAATCTTCTACATACATAGATATATATATATATACAATATATAATATTTATATATATATATATATATATATACAGTACTCGACAAATCCGGTCGTCTGGTCGCCCCGAGGATATTGACGGCTGGCGATTTGCCAAGCAGCCATGCTTGGTTTCCCCTGCTCGTGCTGAAACAAAAAATAAATAAAAAAATCCCCCTTCCTGATTGGATGACTCTACTTGCTGTCCTGCTGCCAGGATTTTTTTTGGCAGGCAGCCAGGCTTTATGTGAGCCCACGCTGTGAATTTGGCCCCTCCCTTTGGATCCTGCTGCAAGGAGCAAGAAAGTAAGCCCTATGCTTCCATTCCCTTCCATGCC
The DNA here is from genome assembly GCF_040206685.1 of Ascaphus truei. NCBI lineage: Eukaryota > Metazoa > Chordata > Amphibia > Anura > Ascaphidae > Ascaphus > Ascaphus truei. Next base: position 422,404,377 of record NC_134484.1, on the reverse strand, counting down.
TCAATTCCCTGCCTCTCTTCCCTTATATGCCTCCCTGCCGTGCAGCGAACTCCCCCACCACCACTGCCGTTTGGCAAACCCCTCGGCCGTGTTGAGGCCCCCCTGACATGCGGAGGCCCCCGCTGCCGTGTGGAGGCCCCTGCTGCCGTGCGGCAGCCCCCCTGCCGAGCAGAGGCCCACCCTGCCTTGCGGGGGCCCCCGCTGCAGTGCCGTGAACCCCCTGCCTTGCGAAGGCCCCCCCTGCATTGCGGAGGCCCCCGCTGCCGTGTGGAGGACCCCCCAGCCGTGCGGAGGCCCCCTGCCTTGCAGAGGCCCCCGCTGCAGTGCGGTGACCCCCCTGCCTTGCGGAGGTCCCCCTGCTGTGCGTGTGGGACTGCATGAGTGACAGTGCGTGAGTGACAGTGTGTGAGTGACAGTGAGAGACAGTGTGTGAGTGAGACAGTGACAGTGTGTGACAGTGACAGTGTAAGACAGTGAGTGACAGTGTATGAGAGTGTGACAGTGTGTGACAGTGTGAGACAGTGACAGTGTGTGACAGTGAGTGACTGTGTGTGAGTGTGAGAGACAGTGTGTGTGAATACAGGCACCCACCCACAGTCAGTCACCTACCCACCCAGTCAGTCATAGTCAAGTGTCAGTCAGTCACCCGCCAGAGTGTCAGTCACCCACCAGTGTCCGTCAGTCACCAACCCACCCAAGTGTCAGTCAGTCACCCCCCACCCACCCCATTACCCACACTCTCACTCTGTCACCCTCTCTCTTTCTGTCACTCTCTCTCTCTCTCTCTCTGTGTGTGTGTCACCCTCTCTCTCTCTGTCACCCTCTCTCTCTGTCAAACTCTCTCTCTCTGTCAAACTCTTCCTCTCTGTCACATTCGCTCTGTCAAACTCTCTGTCACCCTCTCTCTCTGTCTCACATTCTGGATCTGGATATCTTATTTACCCTATATATCTTAACTGCCCTATACCTACACAAAAATAACCTATACTGCTTTCTTCCAGATGTGACTCGAGCTTCACATGGGAGACATCGGCATCCCCCCTAACCCTGAAGACAGGTAGGGAACACCTCCCCTCCAATGTATAACATTGCGGGAATGAGGGTACCTGGACCTTTAAAAAAAAAAAAAGTAGGATGGGGCTAGGTGGCGAGCAGATTTCTGGGTGATTTGTCAAGCACTGTATATGTATATATATACAGTGTTCGACAATCCTATACATTTACACGCCCGGGGCGAGTTGATTTAACCTCCGGGCGAGTAAATATTGGCCCAAGCAGCACATGTGTTTGTTTTTTTAAATTTCCCTGCTCGCGCTGAAATTTTCCGATTGCGCTGAAAAAAAAAATACATCCCCCTACCTGACAGCTGATTGGCGCGCGCTCCCAGGCTTTATGGGCGCGCGGCCAGGCTCTATATGAGCCCGACCCCAACGAGCGGCCATTTTGTTTTCTATGGAGGACACAGTAAGTATTATCTGTGCCTTACCCCCTGTCCCCGTCGCTCCCGCTGCCCGCAGTTATGGAGGTGGTAGTGGGGGTGTTCTCCTGTCCCTGGCACTCCCCCCGTGACAGTCCCTCAGGTCCCCGCTTCCCCCTGTCACCGCGTGTCAGCCCGTGGGGCAGGAGATGGGAGCGGGGATGTCCTTCAGGTTCCCGCTTCCCCCTGTCACCGCGTGACAGCCCGCGGGGCAGGAGATGGGAGCGGTGATGTCCCTCAGGTTCCCGCTTCCCCCTGTCACCGCGTGACAGCCCGCGGGGCAGGAGATGGGAGCGGGGATGTCCCTCAGGTTCCCGCTTCCCCCTGTCACCGCGTGACAGCCCGCGGGGCAGGAGATGGGAGTGGGGATGTCCCTCAGGTTCCCGTTTCCCCCTGTCACCGCGTGACAGCCCGCGGGGCAGGAGATTGGAGCGGGGATGTCCCTCAGGTCCCCGCTTCCCTCTGATCCCCCCCCCCCACGTTCCCGGTGCTCCCTCTGCCTGCCGTGCGGTGGTAGCGGGGTGGTGGTGCTGGTCGCGGCCTTTCCTCTCATTCCGCCCCCCCCCCCGTGTGTACAGTGAGAGAGAGTGCGTGTGTGTGTGTGTGTATGGGAGAGTGTGTGTGTGTGTATGGGAGAGTGTGTGTGTATGGGAGAGTGTGTGTGTGTGTGTGTGTGTATGGGAGAGTGTGTGTGTGTGTGTATGGGAGAGTGTGTGTGTGTGTGTGTGTGTGTATGTATGGGAGTGTGTGTGTGTGTGTGTGTGTGTATGGGAGAGTGTGTGAGTGTGTGTGTGTGTGTGTATGGGAGAGTGTGTGTATGGGAGAGTGTGTGTGTGTATGTGGGAGAGTGTGTGTGTGTGTATATGGGTGATTGAGTGTGTGTGTATATGGGTGTGTGTGTGTGTGTGTGTGTGTGTGTGTGTGTGTGTGTGTGTGTGTGTGTGTGTGTGTGTGTGTGTGTGTGTGTGTGTGTGTGTGTGTGTGTGTGTGTGTGTGTGTGTGTGACAACAGAGGTACCCCCCAATCAATCACCCCCCACACCTAGTCAGTCAAAGTCACCCAGTCAGTCACCATCTCCTCACCCAGTTCCCCACATCAGTCAGTCCCCCCCCTATCTCCTCTCTGTCTCTCCCCTCCCTGTCTCTCTCCCCTCCCTGTCTCTCTCCCCCGCACTCTCTCTGTCTCTCTCCCCCACACTCTCTGTCTCTCTCCCCCACACTCTCTCTGTCTCTCCCCCACACTCTCTCTGTCTCTCTCCCCACACTCTCTCCCCCAGTCTCTCTGTCTCTCTCCCCCACACTCTCTCTGTCTCTCTCCCACACTCTCTCTGTCTCTCACCCACAGTCTCTCTGTCTCTCTCACCCACACTCTCTCTGTCTCTCACTCTGGATCTGGATATCTTATTTACCCTGTATATCTTAACTGCCCTATACTACACCGAAATAACTTATACTGCTTTCTTCCGGATCTGACTCAAGCTTCACACAGGAAACATCGGAATCCCCCCTAACCCAGAAGACAGGTAAGGAACACCTCCCCTCCCTCTTATGATTGCTGGAATGACGGTATCTGGAAATTGAGGGACTGCGGATCAGGTAAGATCCCAGGCGGGATTGCTGCTTTAGATATTGTGAAGCGGGGACTTCCAGACACTGGTTAAGGGGTTCAGGAAACTAGTCATTCACATCTGGCTTTTATTTCTAGAACACACACACACACGTAACAAGGACCAATTGTAGTATAATGTAATACAATAAATACATTTATGTCAAAAACGAATGTTGTTCTGACTAGGAATTTATTAAATGAATTTTATTTATATATTTTATTTTAAAGTGGGTTGGGGGCGGGACTAGGGGCAAGGTTGGGGGCAGGACTAGGGGCTGGTTGGGGGCAGGACTAGGTGGCGAGTAGATTTTTTGGTTGCGCGAGTAGATTTTTGGGTGATTTGTCGAACACTGTATATATATATATATATATATATATATATATATATATATATATGGTATGAGAGAAAGAGCAGAAAAAAGCCCCACGCAATAGCACTCTAGTATACTAGGATAGTACAAGTATCAAAAAATCTTTATTGAATGGCTATCACAAAAAAAAATGTAAAAGAAAGCAGAGAAAAGTTTAAAACAAGGCATGGATCCCTTGTACGTTGGTTCTGGACACAAGCCTCCAATGTTCAAATACAAAACATGAAAAGAGCCGTCTCACATCAGACAGATAGTGTGCTAAAGTGTCCCTGACAGATAGATGTGCTAAATGCAGGTAATAAAGCTGGAAAACCAGGAAGTGGCCATGGCCAAAGGGTCAAACACAAAATATCATAGCATGCTCTCCATAGGGAATTTCTGAGATAGTCTCTACAAATGCAATGCAAAATATGTGATGAAACCAAAGGTATAGGGTCAAGATGCACACTTCAAAGAGCCTATGTGCTCATGGTCAAAAGCACCTAAACGTCAGACAAGCAGCAAAATCATTAAGGAGGCAGGGAACAAAAACCTCAAACCATAGTAACGTGTCCCTGAGGGGGGACAAACCAAGGGATCCTGCCTACACCACCCACTCCTATGCGTTTCGGCCAGATGCCTTCTACTGGGAGTGGTGAGGTAGGCAGGATAACATGCTCACTTAAAAAGGATCTATAATGAGCCCTTGAGCGTCAACACCTGTTAAAAATCTACAGTGTGCCTAATAGCTAAATAGCTAACAGGAGTGTGTATGGTAAACATACTCACTGCGTGTATCCAGAGAGGCATCAATGGAGAAAGACCCAATCATGTTAGAGTCTATGAAGACGCCCTCCCTTTCAAGAGATGGCACTCCTGGCGGAACAACCCCAAGCAAAGCAGTTGCGCATGCGCGTGACATCATCGGGAATTGCCCGATGCGTTGCTAACTGACTTACAGCTTACTCTCAAAAGCCAATAGATATCTATATCCTGGGGACGCCCTCCCCAGCAAGAGAGGGCAGTACTGGCAAGTGTGTCCTCTATCATGAGACTACGCATGCGCATGGCGACATGGGGAATCATTCAATGTATCCCCTTGTTGCTCCGTGTATGTACACAAAACCGGCAGTTAATTTAGGTCAAATGCGCATGCGCAGCTCAGTTAAAGTAAGCCCCCTGTGGCAGGACATATCCTGTATAGGGAGAAACATCGTGCGCATGCGCACAATTCACAAATCGGCCCTGTCCTCTTTAAAGAGACTGAAGTAAGGATCGTGCTGCCTCTAAAGGGAGAATGTATATAGTGGTTGATAGTAGCGCAGCACTCGTGGAACTTTTCTCTCTACTGTCAGACAGAAGGGTTTCTTTAAATGTAGGAACTGTTCCGCCTGTAAACACATGTACCAGACGGATGTGTTCACCGATTTCTTACACAAAACACCTTTCAAATTAAAGACTCTTTAGTGTGCAAGTCTAAGGGGGTAATCTATTGTATTACCTGCCCCTGTGGTCTCCCTTACATAGGGATGACCACACGGGAATTTAGATTTAGATTTAGAGTCCTCGAGCATGCGAGGAACATTAAAAATGCCTCGAGAGACCTCAACAACTTTAAGAAAATTACATCAGTTGCCAGACATTTCCTTCAGGTTCACGAGTCTGATTTTAACCTTATCAAAGCATTTGCAATAGAGTTAGTTTGGGGATGAGAGGTGGTGATTTGGAGAGGGCTCTCCTGCGTAGAGAGTCCAGGTGCCCTGAGGAAGGTCCCTCTACGAGGACCGAAGCGTTGGCGGCCGTGTTTCATAATACACTTTTTTGTATCATCTTTGCGGTGTGCTGTCTTCTTTAGTCATCAGGATCCCCTGGTTACCACACGTCTATATGTTGCATATGGGACAAGCATCTGCCTTCTAACCAAAACGTGAGTGCAAATCTCCATACCATGACTATATATATATATATATATATATATGTATATGTAGCCCTTTTTGTGAACCGGCCGACCCACCCAATCTCACATTGGCCCCTCGTGGTCTAACCGGTCCCTTTCCCTGCAACACACCTGCTCTAAAGGACTACTGGTACTGCATAACCTGTGTGGCTCCAGGAGATCTGAGCCTCCGCTAGCTGGGAGCCTGGGGAAACCCTTAACGTTACCTGGTGCAGCGCCTCCACTTACCCAGGATCCCCCGTTAGGAAAGATAGCCCTGAGTAAGAAATACCATAACACACGTAGATATAAAACAATAGCTAACACTTTACTTAATAACACATAACACAGTACATAACATCATAACATAACCGGATGCTCTATCCGCATCACCTCAGCCCAATGTCTGGTATTCCCCACCCAGTGTCCTGTGATCACCCCACACCCAATGTCCCGCAATCCTGCGAAAGGTCGTGGGTGACTGCGCAGTCACTATGTTAAGCTAGGGCCCAGTTGGTGCACTTTATAATATTGAAGATACCTTCCGAGCACTCCGATGCTCGGGACCGCAACTCTCTTCTAAAAGGGTCAGACGTCCGTCTGATCCTTTCCAGGTACTCTGCCGGTGGACCCCAACGAGGGTCCCACCGCTTCACGGGAACAGCAACCGGATCACGGCAACACCAACCGCATGGGAACAGCAACCGCCGCTATCCCTATCACTAACCACTGCTAGAGTGACAGCAACCCTAACCTAGGGCCTGTCCCTGAAGAACCGCAACCTGGGATGGCTTGGGGGAAAACTCCTAGGGCCTGTGGACAATAACCTGCCCCCCCTTCCCCCAGCTACCCAGTCCTAACTGTAACTGACAACTAGCTATTAACTAGCTACTCCCAAAGCACCTGCAGCTGACACACCGCTCACACTGTCAGCCTGCAGGGATCCACACTTCACACACACTGCACGCACTGTGCCCAGCACATACAGCGACACTACTCACAGGCAGCTGCAATCACACACAGCCCCTGGATCCCGCAGCAACCACACTGCTAGCACACTGTGCCTCTTTGACAGTGCCCACAGCTCTCTCCGCTGCGACACTGCCAAACCAGCACCTTCCACACTCAAGGGTCACCTCCCTAGTTAAGGCGTCCCTCTTCAGTTACCCCCTGCCCTTTACCCGGGAATTGGGGCCTGCCTGGGAATCTAGGGAGGACCCTTACCTGATGCAGGAGCCACGCGCTCCCTGCACCCTTCCTACTCCTTCCTCTGCTCTGCCCTGACTGACTGTTGCAAAGCCCGGGAAATGTATCTATATTCCCGGGCTGAGCTTCCTTCAGCCCTATTGGCTACACTCAGGCACCTGATGCCTGTCTCCCTAAGCCTCCTGGGAATTGTAGTTCCCAGGGGGCTGTCTAAGCATTGGGGCCGCGTGCGCGCTTCCCTTGCGCATGCGCGAACCCCTAATGGCCGCCTCAACCTCTCTACTACCTTCCCTACTCTCGCGCGACCTCTCCCTAGCCCTGGAGTCCTATCGCGCGCTGGCCGCCTCCTGCGCATGCGCGAACCTACGCGCAATGGCAGCGCACTCTCTCCTAGCCGCCGAGCCGGTGGCAACGCGATCGCGGCCCTAGCGACGGCCCGATCGCGTCCCCGGCAACCAGCCTGCACCGCTCCCTGCACTGGCCCCCACCCTCGCGTTCTCCCGGCGGGTCCACCGCTGCCTCCGGCGGCACCCACAACCACCCGGTAAGCGCGGAGGGAGGTCAGGGAGCTAAATTTTACCTCGGGGCTACATTCTCCCCTTCGCAGAATCCCAACGCCCTTGCTTGGGTAGCAACCATGCAGTGGATTACACAATGAAAAATGCATAGTAAACCGTACATCACACATAAGCATTTTCCCGTTCGTACCCAACATCATCCCCGCATGGATACCCGAGGCCAGCTGAGTCTCAGATTGGAGTGCCCCTAACAGACTGGGTGAGGGTATCCCACCGTGACTCCTGTGAGTCTTTTGGAACTCTAGACCTGTCCCTTGCACCACCCCACCTTCTCCCCCTCGCAGAAAAAAATGTACGGGGTCCTGGGTATTGACCCTTTCCGGTTCCTCCGGTCTCGTCTCACGGGAGACAGGGAGGCTCAGTCTCTTTCCTCGATCCACCACATGGCGAACATAGCGCTCCATTGCGCACCTGGGAGAGGCCACAACTACCAAAGCGGTCTCAACAGAGTCTTTGTCCGCTCCAACAATCCCTTTAACGGTGACTTCGTCCGCGGACGGCACCACTTCTTCGGCTAGGCCCGTTTGGAGACTCCTCTCACAGGAGTATGTGTCGCTCCGGTCTGCTATACCTTCATGAGGTCGAGTTCATTCCACGATCTGCAGAGATCTTCTGGGGGAGACACTTCCACCAGGACGCGATGACGGGGTGAGCCCATCGCCCGGGTGACCCTACCTCTGGAGTCACCAGGCTCCACGATCACCGGGGAGCTCACACCCGACACCCCTGGGGCAGTCAACTTACCCCTATCGTTGTCGGCAAGTACTGATCCCAAGCCTGGGACCGCTGGTACCTCGGTGGTAGGCCGGACTGGCCGTTGCAGGGCACACGGGCCCACATCATGGTCTGTATCAATGGAGGTGGTTGCCTCGGTCACCTCACTGGAGTGGTCCGCCGGCAGGCGCATCACCACACTCGGTCGGTCGCTGGACTCATCGCACAAGGGCAGGGGTATAAACACCTTACCCTGGCCTTCCGGGACTTGTGGTTCTGGTCTCGTGGTTCCTGCTCGGGAACCGGATCTGGAACCGACATCGGGGGTTCCGCCATCTGGAGCTCCGCCTTCAGCGGCTCCGCCTCAGCGTCTGGTAAGTCCATTTGGGCACACGGGCCCTCCACCACCTCCATGGCTGAAGTGGACAAATCAGTAGCGGCTTCACCCACCTCGGTAGCACCATCAGGCGCCTCTTCCTCCGCAAGTTCCGCCATCAGAGGTTCCGGCTCTTCCAGTTGAAGGTCCCCTTTGAGAGGGGCTGCAATAGTGGTCTGGACACACGGGTCCTCAGCGGCCTCTGGAAGTAGAACAAACTGGGGACACGCGTCACTCACTTCAGGAGAGAGGTCCGGCTCCTCCTCTTCTTCATCGGCTGGTTCCACCGCCTGGGGCAGGATAGGCTGTAGGAACCAGGCCCCGCAACACTCACATTGAGGCCCCCACTCCAGTGCCTCCCTAGGACAGTCACAATTTGGCATAAAACACTGGATACCCAGTTCTCCATCCAACTCGATGTCCTTGAAGTCGAGCGGTAACTGCGACAGGGCTGCTCCCGAGGCACAGGCTTTTTGCAGGCAGGGACACGCTAGCACAACTTCATCTATTCCTGGCGCTCGCCAGGACACATACACATTGCGGTGTAACCCCTGGCAGTCTATTTCTTCCTCAGGGGAAGGACACTCCATTTCTACAACAGTGTCCCCTCCCACTGGCCGTTCGGTAGGCTGCGGCAGTTTGGGTTGCAGGGTTGGTACCCTGCAGTAGCCACATATACGCCCCCAAGCCAACTTACAAGACGAGCAGTCACCTTGGTTACAAAAACAGTCTAGGTACCCCTCCTCGTTCGCGTCTTCCAACCGCATTTTTACCATGCACGCCAAAATATTAAGGTCCATACTACCCCAGATACTCAATGTTTGTATTGTACATGGACACAACAAAAAGGATACGCTCCCAGCCTTGGTCTGCCAGGATCCATACGACGGCGAGCAATTTTCTCTGTATCCAGTACTCTCTTCCAGGGAGTGTTGCGAGCTCTGTACTAAGTCACTCACAGTGTGGGGGCGGGGCTCGGGTTTTCCCGCCAGTCCTGGATGACTGTTGGCAACATTTTCCCGCGCGGCCGGGAACTTAGCACGTGGCTTCCTCCGCCTTGAGGGCTTCCCCATGGCGGAACAAAAATAGGACACAAATTTAGAAAAACATGTACAGGGCACCCCAGGTCTGATCTCTCAGCAGCGCCTCCAAATGTAGCCCTTTTTGTGAACCGGCCGACCCACCCAATCTCACATTGGCCCCTCGTGGTCTAACCGGTCCCTTTCCCTGCAACACACCTGCTCTAAAGGACTACTGGTACTGCATAACCTGTGTGGCTCCAGGAGATCTGAGCCTCCGCTAGCTGGGAGCCTGGGGAAACCCTTAACGTTACCTGGTGCAGCGCCTCCACTTACCCAGGATCCCCCGTTAGGAAAGATAGCCCTGAGTAAGAAATACCATAACACACGTAGATATAAAACAATAGCTAACACTTTACTTAATAACACATAACACAGTACATAACATAATAACATAACCGGATGCTCTATCCGCATCACCTCAGCCCAATGTCTGGTATTCCCCACCCAGTGTCCTGTGATCACCCCACACCCAATGTCCCGCAATCCTGCGAAAGGTCGTGGGTGACTGCGCAGTCACTATGTTAAGCTAGGGCCCAGTTGGTGCACTTTATAATATTGAAGATACCTTCCGAGCACTCCGATGCTCGGGACCGCAACTCTCTTCTAAAAGGGTCAGACGTCCGTCTGATCCTTTCCAGGTACTCTGCCGGTGGACCCCAACGAGGGTCCCACCGCTTCACGGGAACTGCAACCGGATCACGGCAACACCAACCGCATGGGAACAGCAACCGCCGCTATCCCTATCACTAACCACTGCTAGAGTGACAGCAACCCTAACCTAGGGCCTGTCCCTGAAGAACCGCAACCTGGGATGGCTTGGGGGAAAACACCTAGGGCCTGTGGACAATAACCTGCCCCCCTTCCCCCAGCTACCCAGTCCTAACTGTAACTGACAACTAGCTATTAACTAGCTACTCCCAAAGCACCTGCAGCTGACACACCGCTCACACTGTCAGCCTGCAGGGATCCACACTTCACACACACTGCACGCACTGCGCCCAGCACATACAGCGACACTACTCACAGACCGCTGCAATCACACACAGCCCCTGGATCCCGCAGCAACCACACTGCTAGCACACTGTGCCTCTTTGACAGTGCCCACAGCTCTCTCCGCTGCGACACTGCCAAACCAGCACCTTCCACACTCAAGGGTCACCTCCCTAGTTAAGGCATCCCTCTTCAGTTACCCCCTGCCCTTTACCCGGGAATTGGGGCCTGCCTGGGAATCTAGGGAGGACCCTTACCTGATGCAGGAGCCACGCGCTCCCTGCACCCTTCCTACTCCTTCCTCTGCTCTGCCCTGACTGACTGTTGCAAAGCCCGGGAAATGTATCTATATTCCCGGGCTGAGCTTCCTTCAGCCCTATTGGCTACACTCAGGCACCTGATGCCTGTCTCACTAAGCCTCCTGGGAATTGTAGTTCCCAGGGGGCTGTCTAAGCATTGGGGCCGCGTGCGCGCTTCCCTTGCGCATGCGCGAACCCCTAATGGCCGCCTCAACCTCTCTACTACCTTCCCTACTCTCGCGCGACCTCTCCCTAGCCCTGGAGTCCTATCGCGCGCTGGCCGCCTCCTGCGCATGCGCGAACCTACGCGCAATGGCAGCGCACTCTCTCCTAGCCGCCGAGCTGGTGGCAATGCGATCGCGGCCCTAGCGACGGCCCGATCGCGTCCCCGGCAACCAGCCTGCACTGGCCCCCACCCTCGCGTTCTCCCGGCGGGTCCACCGCTGCCTCCGGCGGCACCCACAACCACCCGGTAAGCGCGGAGGGAGGTCAGGGAGCTAAATTTTACCTCGGGGCTACATATATATATATATATATAGTGCTCGACAATTGAGGATGCCCGGTCGCCCGCTGTGGCTAGGTGCTGTGGCGGGGTGCTTCGGCAGCGTGTTGCAGCTTCTACTGGCATTATTTTCCTCCTTCTCCAACTGCAATGGCCGCGTAGTGTTAGACGTCGCGTTGCCATGCTAACATGACGCTTGTGATGTTATGACGTCACACAGCGTCAAGGAGCCGAGGCAACCTCTGTTGATGCTGGGGAGCACGAGACATTGATTGGAGCCTGGAGCCTGGCGCCGGCCCGACCTCCCGCCCGCCTTCACAACCTCCCGACCAGCTGCCCGACCTCCCATCCGGCTGCCCGACCTCCCGCCCGGCCGCATATGGAGGACAAGCAAGCCGGCTGGACGAACTCTGCTGCACAGGTGGGCCCCCTCCCTTCCAATGAATACACCCTCAGTCAGTCACCCACCCACCCCTCTATCTCCATCACCCACCCTCTCTCTCTCTGCCACCCACCCTCTCTCCGCCACCCTGTCCCGTCTCTCTCTGTCTGTCTCACACTCTTGTCTCTCTCTCTCTCTGTCTCACACTTTGGATATCTTATTTACGCTATAAATCTTAACTGCCATATACCTACACCGAAATAACCTATACTCCTTTCATCCAGATCTGACACTCAAACTTCACACGGGAGACATCGGAATCCCCCCTAACCCAGAAGACAGGTAGGGAACACCTCCCCTCCAACATATAACATTGCGGGAATGAAGGTACCTGGACATTAAGGGACTGCGGATCAGGTAAGATCCCAGGTGGGATTGCTGCTTTAGAAATTGTGAAGTCGGGGCATCCAGACACTGGTTAAGGGGTTCAGGAAACTAGTCATACACATATGGCTTTTTTTTCTAGATTAGTGAGGTCATTCTGACACACACACATGACTAATTGTACTAAAGTATAAATGTAATACAATAAACAAACTGTTATCTCAAAAACGAATGTTATTAGTTCTTTCTAGGAATTTACTCAATTTCTTTTCTAAAAAGCGGGGCTAGGTGGCGAGTAGATTTTTGGGTGATTTGTCAAGCAATAATATATATATATATATATATATATATATATATATATATATATATATATAATCAAGAGAAAAAATATTAGCGCCAACCTATCACTATATAATATCTCTATAAAAATAAAAGGTGATTGTAAAAATAAAATAATACAGATAAGAATAAAAAACCTATGCTAAGCACAGTGGATGGAATAAAAATTAATGTATTAAACTAATAAAATGCATAAAAAATACATAAAAAAGAAAATGTCCAGAAAAATAAATATAAAAAATATATACAAATCCCAAAATATTCCAATTGCTATCCAAAAGAGTCTCTGCAGCCCGAATGAAGGGAACACCACTTCCTTGAGGATATCTACAAAAACACAGAAAAAACAGGCGCACTCATAGCGTAAAATTGTATAACAATAAATTTATGGAATAAGGGATAAAAATACACACTCACAAACAGAGCTGAATAAAATGCATTTTTGAGTACAACTCAGCCCGTTCAGACGCAGGAACCCAAAGAGGAGGACTTCGGTGTGATGTCCGCGGTGTGTCTTGCCACAATAGCCCCTCTATGTCCCAGCAGGGACCGAAAGCCACGAGGGCGTTATACAATTTTACGCTATGAGTGCACCTGATTTTTCTGTGTTTTTGTAGATTATATTTATATATATATATATATATATATATATATATATATAAATATAATCAAAATATCAGTGTTTGATGGGACCTGGGCACTTCGACATGGAGTGATGGATATAATACAGTAAATAACACACCATTATCCGTTATTTAGTAGTCTGACGTTTCGCTTTCCAATGGAATATTCTTGATGAAGGTTGCATTAGAAACCAAAATGTCAGATCAGTGGTGTGCCCGTTATATATGTATATAAAACCATAAATAGCGAAATGTTGATAGGTAGATATAAAACCAGTGTGGAACCCTGATTATAGGCATACTGTATAATAAATTAAATGTTAAATATTTAAAATGTGGGTTATCAATGCTAATGTCAAGATCTCCAGCACGCGTTTATTTTATGTTTTGTGATATAATGTAATACCTTGTTGTACATAATATGTACAATTTACAGGTGCAATGAATCCATATCTTGTAGAGCTTAATGTTTTGCTCCCCGATTTATGTATTTCCTCCTAAATCAAAGTTGTGCACTAATGTCTAATCTGATTTATGATGGAGTTTATTGGTTTCCTTTTATCCAAACGCATTTATCAAATTCTTTCAAAATCTGCATTTAAAATATCAGCCACAATTTAGTTATTGTTATCTATTGCACAAAGCTGTTATTGTTAACAAATATGGTTTTGATTTCAGAATGGTTAGGCCGTAATGTTTCTTTAGTACAGGTTATGGTAGTCAAAGCTATATGTACAAAACAGTCCAAAAAAAAAAAAAACAGCTCTCAAATTCAGTAATCCCAGTTATTGAGCCAGGGATTCCATGTGGTTCTGATAACGAGACCATCATGCTATATTTCATTGCATAAGCATAAAACAAAAAGATTGAAAGTAGATCCAATAGCTATACATTTCAGGAATAACTGCAGGTATTATCTGTGTACTGTGAAGTGGTTTATGTTAGAAATTGGATTTAAGGTTATGTAGAAAATATAAGCACTACTAACTACACATTTTTGTAACCAACTCATGTACTATTTTCTTGCAGTCCACTACAGGACAGTTTTGAATTTCCCTTGTAGCTTTAATCCAGGTGTTCCAATGCTGAATAGCTTAGGTAACAAGGTTCAACTACCTGGATCTTGTCCCATGGTTCATATGGGAGATAACTTCTGATCGCCAGTGTGGGGACAATGCTTAAAGAAAGAATCCTGTTCTGCAAACCTCTATAATAAAGAGGGTTTCTCCCTGGGAATCAGGTGGCCTCAATTTTGCTAGTGATCAAAGTGAGGCAGACTCAAACAACCAAATTATTCCTTAAGAATGTCTAACACCATGATAACTAATTAATTACATATGAATATTTGTTATGCGTTATTGACTGATGGACACGAAATCAGAGATAGGATTATTATTCTCCAACATTCAAATTTGTTGCAAATATGGCATTTATTCGCAAGTGCAAATATTGAAGGATAAATAAAAATGATTAGATTCCCCGACCGTGTGTGTGTGTGGTGTATATATATATATATATATATATATATATATATATATATATATATATATATATATAATCAAGCCTCAACATTTTCACAAATGTATCCAATTCCACCAGTTTCTACCATTTGCAAAGTTGTCCTAAACAGATTTGCCTAGGTGTTTCTCCAAGTATTGTCTAAAGGAGTTTTTAAGGGGATATATAATGCACTTGGTACTAACAAAATCGGTCTTTATTTGCAACTTGTGGCTACTTTAATACAGTAACATTTAACAAAAACTTTACAGGCAAATATTTGTCGGTAGTTTGAATATTAACAAAAATGTGGCAACATTTTGTGGGCCTAATTGTTATAAATTCCCCCATCTCTACTCAATGTATCCTCACATATGCAGGACTACATAAGTAAAGTGTGTTATTTATCTTCTAATCAGTCCCATTTGAGGAAGCTCTTCTGCAGTTTAAAGTTCGTGCAGAAGTACAGCAATGTACTATTTTCACGTTGGCGCAATGGCAGCTGCCCCGCAAACCGCCGTTGGATAACGGACCGTCGAATTGCAGGTCCATTTTAATATGTGGCATTGAGCATCGGTTAAGCAGTTCCACCGTCGGATAATGCGTCCAGTAGACTGCATTATGTGGCTTCGGATAAGGCATTTGACAGAAAGCGGACCGTTTGATACCGAGAACTATCTGCATGTGAATTATAAAAGTATAGGTTTGAAGGAAACCAGGTTATTTTTCTGTATGGTGCTAGAATTAGATAAAGCAAAAACCGTGAGCAAATTTTGAATCACACATGTCGGGACAACTTTTAACCACATAGTTGTGGCAAACTCTAGATTTGTGCTAGACAAAAAAGGAGTGTGTATATGCGCTTCATTTTGAAGAACAATTTTGTTTTATTTTACAAATGAGATTCCAAACAAAAAATGGTAACAAGTGTAAGGTGATGTAAGACTATTCCAAAAGGTTACATGTGCTTTTTTCAGCCTAGAAATCACCGAGGGGTTTAATACATGTCTTATTCATTAGATGTTTTCATTTTATTCTTCAAGATATTGATACCTTAGTGAAAGAACTTACTGTAATTACAGTGAAATCTGAAGATGAAACTGAGAACTTGTGTAAGTAAGCCTGATTAAAGTTCACGTCTCCAGAAAAGTAATGCATCAGATTGGCTTGCAAAAAAAGCACAATGGCAAATAGATTTGAATTAAACCGATGTTGCGCTATAATTTACAATGCTACAATGCCAAGGATTCAGCATTTATTTCAACAAGAATGAGAGGATACATGTACATTTTCAATTTGTGCAAAAATGGGAATACAATTGGAGTGCATATGACAGTCCATAGTATAAAAGTCAACTAATATCTTTCACTGTTCATCTGCGTTTTCTAAAGCAAGGTGCTATGTGCCACTCTAGCAGTTAGGAGATCAGATGTGGTTACATCACTTGACAGTTTTGTAACATGCTGTACATTACTCTACAGATTCATGAACAATCTAGATGTAAACAAGAGTAAAGCTAGCACAGGTAGGAGTTGGAAAACAGAACTGTTTGGACACAATGTTTTAATTTATACAAATAATTTATAAAATGTGCTTGTAAAATGAATTAAAGACACAGGTTCTTAATATTGATTCATTAGGAGGTCAGAGCACATCATAAAATGAACATCTCCCCCAATCTGTGCATTTCCCAATATAAATGAGAAACTGAAAACCCAAAGTTTATCTTTAAGCTGGTGGAGGGAAGCATGTGCTCTGGAAGCAAAATGTAAAGACTTCTACAGTAGCAACTTGTAGCTAATATTCCATGTTATACTGGACAAACCCTACAGATAACAATAACTTTTCAAAACATGCCATGGGGTAGGCATCATTCAGTTCTTTGTTACAGTAAGAGGACATTTCTATTAACAAGCAGAGTATAAAGCAGCAATTTATGTCCCATTTCTTGTGGGGTTTTTTGGTTCTGGGTTTGAACCAAGTATCCAGAGTTGAACCCCATTAATTTCAGCTCTGGGGATACCCTGCTTCCAGAAATGCTTGCCTCTGTAGGTGCTGCGGGTATCTCTGAAGTTGAAAAGTCCAGGTCAGGTGTGCCAACAGGAAGCCACAACAGATGCCATGGTTTCCTATTGGCCTGCATGAAGTAGGACATTTAAACGCCACCATGTCATTAGGCAGACAAGTGCCCTGGCTGCAGAGATACTTTCCTCCGTAAAGGTGTCATGGTGTCCCCAGAGCTGAAATTAACAAGGTTCAGCTCCAGAGACTCCCTGCTTAAATTCTACAACAAAAAAATCCCAAACAAACCGGATTGCTACTTTAATACCCAGCAGGAATAAATCCAACACTGGATTATAAAACCATGTTAACAAGCCTTGTGAAGAAGTGATGTGATGAGGTCTCAAGCACGGGATATGGATTTTAGTATGCTACTTACAAGCACAAACATACACTGGTGGTTATTAACCAACATATGACATTGTGGTTACTTGGCAAAGTGATAAACAGACACCTGTCTGAACAAGTTCTACGTTCATGCTTTTAATGCTTTGACTGAAAAATGAGGGTTTCCAGCAATACGTGTTGGTATTATATAACAATGATTTGAACAGATAAGACAACTTTATATAGTATTTAAGGGTATTATTGAATATTTAGCAATAAGCAAAATAGGCGTTAGCAGACATTTTAGAATAGTGTAATTTGTTACGTTAGAAAGGATTAAAATACACAATGAACGGGTAGCATCACAGTTGGTGCATTTGCCAAAGCAGAATTTTTCAAGCCACTGATAGAAACAGCCTTAGAGTTACATGCTTATGACATTTCTGAATGGAAAGTTGCTTAACATCGTGTCCGATAAATATTTGCCCTCATGATACAAACATATGTGCAAACTGAAAGGTCCCTAGATTAGCAGTATATGATTATATACAGAAACTAGTATCAGTATATATGATTAAATAAGAGATCGTATAACTAGTTTATATCATTGAGCAGTATCCACTACAGGCTCCTCCTCTGCTTTCTTCTTCATTGGACAACCTAACACCTCTGTTGTGAGACTCGCTTTCCCACAGTCCAGGAGTCTGAATAATCTTTTCAACAAGTTCTTCAAAGGCACACTGTACTCCGTCTCTGGTTTTTGCACTCGCCTCTGAAATAAACAAAAACATATAGTATTGGTATTGCCTAGATCATCTTTAGTAGCTTCCCTGCCTGTATCAAATTATTTCTGAGCTTATTAAATGGCCATCTAAAGGTTTCACATGCTGTAACTGATTGGTAACTCGCATTTTGGTGAATAGGAGTTATTGGTCCTTAAAGAAGTAGTCTTACCTTGACCCTCCCACAAAAATGCAGGGAGTTTCCGGAGCTGAATCACATTTATTGAAGCTCCAGGGACCCCTTGGATCCAGATACTTAACAGAGAAGTTGCTGCCAATACTACTTGGGGGTTTAAAACCCTGCTTGTGACAGGCCAATGGGAAGCAGCGACAGATTTCCCTGCTTCCTATTGGCCCACCCGACAAGTGTTATCAGACATCCTTTTGTTTCCCTTGGAGGAAACCGCCACCAGTACCTTCTTCGGTAGGTATCTTAGGAAGTAAAGGGCCAACGGAACTGAAATCAATTTGGTTAAGCTCCTGAGACTCGGTGCTAATCTACTAAAAATGGCGGTCTTGCCCTTTAACATTTAACAAAAAAGACAGACAGAAAAAGCACGTAGTTTGCAAATGCACACTTAAAAGCTAAAAATCGCTTCAAGTTGTTATTTTCATGTATATGGAAATAAAACAAGGGTCCCAACAAGAGTATTAATTTTCATGCAACAGAGGACTGCATGGCTGCATTCAATTAAGGAAAGCATTAGCGGTCAGTAAAACTCCCTGTTAAAACCTAGTGGGCCAGTCTTGTGGGCTTTATAGGCTTGGCATGTAGTATACATGCAGGAGAAAAGTGTGGACTGGTGATGGACTTGGGACAGCAACCTCAAAGATTCAAGTAAGAACTACCTTTTCTATTTGGTTGGCACCCCTATTTTTGTCTATCATAGTTGCACGGTTAAATATATATTCCATTTTAGCTACAGTACAAGTCTCTGTCTTCGGTCGCAAGCATAGAAACACAAATTTCACCCATCATACTTGCCAAAAGAATGATAACAAGGAAGCCAGAAAACAGATTGTAACAAAATTCAAATCCATAACCCCTAATTGATCTCAATCTACAATTCTCTGGCAATAGAGGCACGGAATGAGCCACTATATTATTTGTATGAAATCATTTGCCGCTTGTGACCAATAATGTGAATGACATAAGACTGGAATGAATCACAAAGGAGGAGATATTAGAATAATTTTGAACTCGATACGACATCCTCAACACCACAAGCCAACATAGCTTAGGGGCAGAGGATCTCAAAGAAATTTGTAAGGAAGTGATTAGGTTTTTGGAACAGGTAATATTACAAAGTGTCAAACTTTCTTATTTCTTTTGCAAATTCGACACAGAAAACATCTTTGCAAAGTTGAAAGCTGCAATACCATTCATTCAACAAACACAACATATGTAGATGTTGCAGATGAACAATTAGGACCATATTGCTTCCCTCTCAAAGAACACTCTCTCCAAGGACCCAAAAAAACAAACCTATAATCAGGGATATGTTTAGCGGTCACATCTGGGAAATGGGTAGCATTTTTAACAAAATCTGACTTCTATAAGTATTATGTGTTTTTCAAAGTTAGTTTGATTTCCTCTGACTACTCCTTTTGTGTTATTTCACGGTGTATTTATTAAAGAAAGTGCTGGTACAGCCAGACTTCCCTCTCCCTGATGAGGACAGGGTGGGATAAGGGCAAGGAAAACACTTCTCTCATTCAGAGACCCATAAGAAATTAAACTGTCGGACTATATCACCGTTAAAATGTAAGAAAATACGGGGGGGCTTCCGGTAACGTCATCGGAGATGGTGGTGTAGGAGAAGAGCTCTGGGGACCCACCGGCATAAAATAGATATATAGCGCTCTCATACCCGAAATTCACGGACCAAATAATAACCCCAAGCAAGAGGAGAGACAGGAGCATGTCGAAACAGCAAACCGTTTCGCGTTTTTTCACCCCGGCGCGGAGGAGCCCCGGATCCAAGATGGCGGCGGAGCACGAGGATCGCAGGAACCTCAAATAGCCCTGAATAAAGGAGCGAGAGATCAAGAACCCCCCGAAATGGACGTGGAGGAGCCAATCACTAGATCCTACCTGGAGAGCCTATTCTCAACCATGCACGCCAAACTTCAATCATCCCTCCAGGCGGAACTTAAAGCTGCAGTGGCGGAGTTTAAACAGGAGGTGTTTGGCCTCACGGAAAGGACAACGACCCTAGAAAGTGGGCTGGAGGAGTCCCTAGCAAGGCAATCAGCGGCCGAAGAGGAAATCATCAGGTTGGGTGAGGAAATCTCCCTCCTCAAAGAAGGGCAGGAGGACCAGGAAAACCGGGACAGGCACCAAAACCTGCGCATACGAAACGTCCCCGAGGCGATCCTACCTGGCCAGCTCCGTCCTTATCTAGCCGAACTATTTACCTCACTCTGCGGCCCTATTGAAGACAGGGACCTTGAGATGGATAGGGCCCACCGGGCGTTAGCCCCAAGATCAGAAGACCC
Source organism: Ascaphus truei (assembly GCF_040206685.1). Taxonomy (NCBI): domain Eukaryota; kingdom Metazoa; phylum Chordata; class Amphibia; order Anura; family Ascaphidae; genus Ascaphus; species Ascaphus truei. The sequence goes on along the minus strand of NC_134484.1, from coordinate 422,384,365 downwards.
CAACCGGAGGCGCAATGTAATCGTAAGATTACACAGTTATACCATAAAGGAAAAGATCATTGCTGCCTGCCAAGGAAAAGAATTGTTGCCCTTCCAGAACGAAACCCTCCAAATCTTTAATGACTTGTCATGGATCACTGTTGGCCGAAGAAGGGAAATGAAGCCTCTTACCTCATTCCTACGGGAGAAAGAAGTGAAGTATCGCTGGGGCTTTCCATTTAAGCTCACGGCAAGCAATGGCGGCAAATTCTTAACTATCCGACGCCCTGAAGATATGGTCCCCTACGTAAGAGCCCTAGGACTGACCCCGCCGCCTACTTGGACATCGGATCAGACACAAGAACCACCGCAGTGAGATGAGCCCAGCAGCACCCGTCCTGCGAGGAGAATAGCAGCGCCAAGACAAGCCAGGAACAGATAAGCTGCCCCGCAGATTCGCCATCTACTTCAGCTCTCTTACCAACACCTAAGTGACGACTGCGGGACACATTGGCTCGAGAACCATCCGCGACCAGAACCCACTGGATCCATCCAGATGCGCAACCTCCACACTGTGACCCCGACCGACTCTCGGCCAACCGCCGCGGAGGAAACCTACAGCTGATGCTGCCTTTGTTCCCGCTTTGAGCTGATGGCAGCTGAGGAGTTCCAGCGGCCGGTCGGGCTTGGGGGGGGGGGGGTTGCTGGTGGGAGGGGGGGGGCACAGTTTCTCGGCATCGGAATTGAGGACTGCTAACTGTAAGTAGCCTTCTATCATTGCTTTAAGGCCTGGGTGCCAGATTTTGGTTTCCCAGCCCTGTTGCGCATGGGGGGGTTGCCCCCCCCCCCTCCGGCAGGTTTCCCCTCCCTCCCCCCCCCCCCCGCTGGACCACGATAGTTAAAGTTAAAGAAAAGTTACCACCTGAGCCCTACGCGAGACAGGGGACACTTGGAGATCGGATGAGATCAATATCTGCAGCAACAGCAATAACACTCTCTCACTACACCGCAGGCTAAACATACTGTTCAAGGACACCTGAGCGGGTTACCGAACTGAATTTGCGTTAAGCCGTCCCCATACCCTGGTTTAGCAGTTTAAAAGTTGTTGATTGTAAGTCACTGTATGTAAAGATAACTATGCCTAATAAAAACGTTTGAAAAAAAAAAAAAAGTGTAAGAAAAGGCAGCAATAAACGATAAAAAAAAATTGGAAAGAATAATAGAATATAAAATGTGTTGGTAAAGAAAGATCAATCATAAAAAAACACTGTCCATGTTGCAGTCAGTTACTCGTAGCGTTCCAGAAACTGTGTTAAGGTCATTAAGTACTCCAGCAGACAGATTCTGCAGTCAGTCAATACAACTACATTTCTGAACTATATTCACTCCTAGAAGGTTAGCCACATGATGAATAGGGTGCTAATTGTATCACACTGCAGAGATTTAGCTAAAATCCAAACCCTAAAACCAAGCAACACATTTTTTTTTTTGCAACAACCAATCAAATTATGTTGTATAACTCCTAAGAAAAGGAAATCCAGTGAAGACAGGCTAAATAAAACGACATCATATCCGGTTTACTGATGTACAAAGATTACCATTGCATATATTTGTTGCATATGATATATATATATATATATATCTTATTTTGGGCACTTAAAAAAATTCACAAACTGAATAAAAAGAGAACTCTTACCTATGAATAACATAGAATGTTTTCTGGCAAACTTCAGACCTTCATTTCGGTCTACTTCACGGCTTTCCTTAAAATAAAAAAATGCATAGTTTTAATATACAGAACAAAAATTGAAGACTAAATAAATAAATGGGTGCAGCTAAAAACAAACAAGAAAGGTATGAATACTGTTGTTGCAGTGCATCTACACACAATCAGTGTACAGTAGATCAGTGGCTGAGGTTTTTGCCCTAGTTTTCCCACTTGGGTGAATGACCTTTACGGTTTTTGAAGAGAAAAAACGGTATACAGATACAGCTTACAATAAAAAAAAAAAAAAAAAAAAAGTAATTATGCGGCCCAGTCAATTAACCACCTTATTCACATCTGTACAGATCGTTATGGATAAACCCCCATATTCTTAAACATTTTATTCACAGATCAGACTTCACAGTTTTGCGGACAATCTGGACAATTATGGTGCTAGTCAGAATAAAATGATGAAATAGTTATGCAGAACAGATTTTCCCCAAGACTGCCATTTTATACTTCGATAAATAGACCATTTTATCTGAGTCGCTCTAAGTTGAGTTAATATATTAATAAGGTAAAAGCTGAATAAATTAGGTTACGCCAGAAAAGTACATCCTATTAGGGCAGACCATCTCATGCAAAAATTTAATCTCTAAATTTGAGATCTTACTATTTTTGACGTGCAATTAAAAACATATTAAAAAAAAAAAACATTCACCCATCAGTGTTCACACATTTTTTTTAAATGGCAACAGTTTTGCTTTGTTTACACATCCTTATTTACCCTTGCAAAGATGACAACCTAGACATTTAAGATTTACTTTTGCTGTTAGATTGTCATCTTAGGCAGCTTCTCACCTTGTCTATCTTGTTCCCGACTAGCATCTTTACGATGTCATTTCTGGTGCAATACGTTTCCAGCTCATTTAGCCAGTTGTCCAACTTGGCAAAAGTATCCCTCCGCGTGACATCATAAACTGAAAAATACACATACAGTACTGTCTTTCAAAACAATAGCGATGATTGGATATAAACATATGCATACAAATTGTCAAGCACAACTGGCCACGTATTTCTTGTGTGTACTATATTACTAGGAACGGGCATATTCTGCGGCAAACATAAAACTAAATTACTTGTATATGGTCTCCAAAGATACAGCGATAATCCATACTTCCTTTCTGTATGGAACATTTGTTTCAACAAAAAAAGTTGATATTATAAAAGACAATGTCATGCATGGTCTTACTCGTGATTTTTGCATATTTCATAAGGTCTTTTTAACACATGTTTTGAGTTGACAGCTAAGCACGTTACTCACACCAATCACATCTCTTCATGCACTACAAAAAATAATGAGTTGCACATTTAGCACTTGCAACTTTCCACTTTCTAATTATATGCTGCAAACATGGTGTGTTATATGCAGTAAATTTATAATTCTTCACATTTGTACTGTAAATATTTTGCACATTTTAATAGAAAGACAATTGATTAACAAATACAATAAAATATACCACGTGTTTCCAGAATTATAAATACAAATCGTAAGACTATGTAAGAAATAACTTTAGTGTACAGTCATATTCCTTACCCAAGAGATTTCCTTACCCAATATAACACCTTGTGCACCTCTGTAGTAGCTGGGAGTTAGGGTTCTGAATCGCTCCTGTCCGGCAGTATCCTATACATCATTGGAAAATGGTTCCATAGTTACCATGTAGCTTGAGAAGAATTACATACATAGGTCGAAATGAGTAGACCAGAAAATATACTGTACTGTAGCGCCATCTGCTGAACACATGGTTCCTGAAAGCTTGCAACATTTTTATTCTTTTCACAATCCCGTATTTAGATTTTTTTTAATGTAAGTTGCAGAACTTAAATGTACTGCACATTTGTCATCACTAAGGTCAGTAAACTAGTGTCTAGCATGTTACATAATTGACAAGTTATAACCCCTCTCATTGAACATATCCATACTGCTTCAGGGTAGTTGCTATATTAATGCTATGCTACAGACGATTATAAAAACAACTTACAACCTTAATCTCTAATTTCCCTTACACAATAATCACCTTCATGGACACTACAATTATTATGAATCAGAATACAGAGTTCAGCATTACACTTCCCCTCAACCCAGCCCCTACCAATAGTTTCCAACTCAAACAAACATTATATTATTTACAGTTAATCAACATTTGCAGTTTATGACCATTCTTAACTTAGAACCCAACAACGAACCCCCTTTACCGCCTATTGTTGAAAAAAGAAACAGGTTTGAATTTAAGTAATTATGCACTGAAAAGGTGCCTTATAACCTTTGAAAAAGAAAGACATAAATGCTCACTTGAAGTAGCACAAATTAATAGCGGATGGATAAAAGGATATCAAATGAGTACACACGTGCCACCACCAACACTATTTTAGAAGGCCCTACAGCAACTAAATCATTAATCTGTGCCCTTATCTTCTAACCTAACTGGTAGGTTATAAGTACGAGCATACCATATTACATTTTTAACTTGACGCCAACTGCTACCATGAGTACACGAGGATACTTAATTTATATAAAATCTTTAATAGGGTCTGGGACAGATTCATACAGTAAATCAGGATGGTCCAAGTTCAGTTCTCATGGAGCACCAGTAGCCCATGTTTTCAGGCAACACAACCTAGCAAACTGTTTCCTCTCGTATAAGATGTTCAATAATAAATGTTTAAGACAGCAAAATGCTCTTCATTGCATTTAATAAAATATGGCCCTACAACAAAAAAGTTACACCTACAAAACAGGCTCAAATGTGGATCCCCTTCAGTAAGGAGTGCAAATGTAATGGGTATTGAAATTGTGCCACCGTTGAAGGGAGCTTTAGACAGGGATACAGCACAGAAAGGAAGCATATTGGATATACCAGCGTTTTCCAAACTTTTTTCCCCGTGGCCCGGTTAGTTTTATACTTCTCTTTCGTGACCCACTAAAATATCGCCTATACTGGCCTATAGGTAAAATAAAACAGATATGAACCGCACAGAGGTTGAAGAAATATGTATTGACAAATACAATAAAATTGCAAGCAGTAACTCACATGTAGTGAATATGAAGTCCAGTAAATGAAAAGATCACAGCTGATCACAGCTCCATTTGCGTAACCAGTTGTGCAAGGGTTCTTGGGATAGTGAGCGTCCGTCCCGCGCGCTGGGACACACCGACACCACAACTGCGTGACTTCCGGGTGTTGCGTGTTCTCGCGATACCCGGATCCTACAGTCTCCCACGTCACCGCACCTCAGAATGTTTCCCAATGAAACTGACTGAATGTAATACTTCGGAGCTTCAACTGGCAACCAGATCGCAAGTCGCGTGTCTCTCCCGCCGCCACGCAGCCTCACCATTGGTTGGGCTACTTTGCCAGGAAAACGAGACTCCGAAAAGGCGCGGACACGGACGGAGCGCGTAGTTCGTCTCGATTAATTGATTTATTCAATAGTCCCGATTTAATGTTAATGTTCTCGTATTTCAGCGTTTCGTGAAAAAACGAAAACCCAAAAACTAAACAACTAGGCTTGCGAGAGTTTTTTTTAGGCGACCCGGCATTTTGCTTTCGTGGCCTGGTGCCGGGTCGCCACCCACCATCTGGGAGATGCTGGGATATACCATTTGCGGACATCTACTGGAGGTGGACTCAAAGAACAGTTGAACTTAAAATGTTTCCTTGGCAGGCGTTGATCATGTTGCAGTGGCGGTCCCGCGCAGCTACACCTCCGTCAGCTCTGGTTTCTAATTAGCATATATACTGGAAGCCCCATTTTGGATTTGGAATGGTTAAAAACTATAATTAGTTCCATCCCCGTGACACTTCTATTATGTGTGTGTTATATGTCTGTTAGTGTAATATGTATTGTCATTATGGGTTCTATATATTGTACTATGTTCACTTATTTTTCACTGTCTAAACACTTTTATACACCATTATGTCGTATATGTTGTGTGATTTATACTCTTATAGGTGATTTACCCTTATTTATGGGAATTTATAGTGGTACATTATGTGCTGGTACCAAGTCTTTTTTTCTCTATTTAAATCACTGTGGGGCTTTGCCATACAGTTGATTCACTGCTACCCGGCTGCTATGCATGGTGCGGAGTTTAGCACCATGTTGCTATGGCAGCAGAGGGGAGGTGTGGCAGCAGAGGGGAGGCGATTCAGAGTCCGCTGTGATATGTGGGCGTAATGATGTTGCACCGCACGTATACGCTGGGCTCACAATGTGAGCTGTGTGGTGCTCATGCGCGGACCTCCGTCGCCGCGGTAGGACCTGGTTTTCGTGCCGAGGGACAGCTACGGTGAATCATTATGGGTGAGCATTGGGGTATATATATATATATTTGCTCATTTTTTATGCTCGTCAGCCTTCACCTTGACAAAGCCTGCGTGGCAGTGGAAACGTTGCTCGTTTCAATGCTGAATAAATACTCTAAATGAGAAGACCGTGTGCCTGGATTATCTTCCTCTTCATTAATGTGGCTTGAACATTGCTATACCTGTGCATGCACAGAGAAGAAGAATCCCTATGGGTGGCACACACCTCACAATTTGATTTATTATTCGAGTATAAAAAGTAACTTTTATTGATATTGTAGTAAAATAAGAGAGTCTGGATGGACAACTATTATCCCATTGGTCGCTAAAGAATGGTGCAGACAGAATATAACAATACTGTCACAGTGAACAGATATAATAGCCCGACACCTAAGTGAACATAGAATTTAAAAGCCAAGGTTTATCTGCAAGGAACGGTGCACCTGAGCGTATATGTATATATCCATTTCCCACCTGTCTGGTGAATGGCCCATTCCTGGGTCTATAACCACCCCAGGGGGTAATTCAAAGTGCCCTATTGGTGAGTAGAGAGAGCTGCTGGGGTATGAGGCGAGGGGGAGAGAGAGATCTGGCTGCTGATATCTGTAGTTTAGCCAGGGCTGCTATGCAGTGTGAGGACTCTTATAGTGGGGATAGGACACGGATAGACAAAGTATTGAGAATAGTTGAAATTATATACCTCTAATCCCACCCTCGCGAATCCCCGAGGGCAGATATGAGCAGTATTTTCCCTGTCTAAGTCTCCCTGCCTCGCTACGTCACGTGTCATGCTATGACCTTTGATCTGATATGTTTCGCTGAATAACAAATCGGCTTCTTCAGGGGTGGAGCCGGTCCCATCAGATGTCCCTTTTATACAGTGTGGTTACCCGTTTTGTTTGAGTACGGCTGTTAATTGGTATCTATCGTCGTGGAGATGACAGATCATGTGCCTAGATCACACAGAGTGATCATTCAGAGGTGATCTAGACATAGCGATATACATATAGGGTGAAAAGATAAAGCCACACAAATGAGTAATTCCATAGTTAGGATGTCCTATTCATGACAGTAATAATGTGGCTATTTTATGTGCTGCTTGTTTGTAACAAGGGGATATGAGGGTCAAAATAAATCCCTTTGTGGTGTAGCCATGTATATCTGTCTTATGAAATTATTAGTGGTGCATTGGCTGGTTAGTTCAAACGAAGGGTGTGTATACAAATCCCTCATTTAACCCATGAGGGGACAAGGTGCCCAATTTGCCAGCATCATAAACATCTAATTTCTCCAGCATAGGTAAAACCACCCTCAGCGCTCAATGGGTTACCAAAACACAGGTTGAAAAGGTCTGAGTTCCCCACAGCCTGAGCAGGGAAGGGCATATGACCTCACCATGTGGGAGTTACCTTGATTTCCGGGAACTACCCTGTGACATCCAGGAACATTTGTTCAGCATCAAAAGGAGTGCAGCCAAAAACAAAAAAATAAGCGACACCTCAAATATATTGAAGGTGAAAACCTGTCTAATAGAAGTGTATATTGTCTCAATTTTAGATTTACTCGCAGGATAATTCCGAAGTAGACTATTAAAAGAAAAACACCACTAACCAAAGGTTACAACATGACAGATAAAATAGATTTACTTTTGCAAGCAACAACCAATGAATAACACTGTTCAATGACAATATTTACAATTTAAAAGCTTAAGTATTTTACTTTCTGTTGACATAAACTTGCTGCACACCTTCCCTTCTATGTAAATATTTATCTTGCAGTAGGAAGAAAGTATCAGCTTTTGAAAGCAGTAACATTCTCTATTTCATCAACTGAAGCAAAAAAAAAAAATGGAGAGATGGGACCACAAAGTCACCCTAAACAGTTTGGTAAACATAAAAACTTTAGATTTAAAAACAAAAGATCCATTTTGGTGAAAAGAGACTTTGTACTGATGTTTAATCTACGTTTTCTATTTAGAGAACCATTACAGTGCCCTGACGTACCTGGCACAGCATGGACCCTGGCATGGCAGAGACATTTATGACATTCCAAGTACACCATGGGCACTTGCTCTATTTTTGGGCCAATCAGGCCGACAGCTCCAACGGAAAAGGATATATACGTCCAAGTTAAAAAGTCACACTTGTTTCCTTTGTATACAATTACTCAATTAAGCAGCTCTTGGCATTCTCACAAACCAGACCTCTCTGTTTTCTTCTGTTAAATCTGCACAAAACATCACTAGTGCAGGGGAAGGGATACCACTGGCTCATTCACAATGCAGTGGTAATGGAACATGTACTCGTGTCATTCAGATAGAAAAGGGGAACGTTGACCTGTATGCACCTGTGCAGTTTTGTAAATATACTGCAGTCTCCCTTAAATACTTTGTACACCAAGGCTCAAAATATACTGTAGGTTAACAGATCTGACGGTTATAAGAGAGAGTAGATCTGAGTGATTTATGTTTTTTTAATCAAAATCAAGAATTAAACATAAAATATTAAATATATATTTTTAAATTAGCTTGTTATCATGGGAGAGCCAGAGAGCGGTTTGATTACCTCTGGCTCCTTTTGTCTGATTTCAGTGTGTTTAACAAGACTTTGCATGGACAAAACTCCTCCCTCTCCACAAAATGTTTTAGTCCTCCACTATAAGAGTGATCACACATTTAAAACAGTAATGTCCCCAACCTTTTCCCCCATAATCTGAATGACAATATAGTGTAGTTCAGCTCTTTGGGAACACAATTACCAAGATATAAGCAACTTTATCATACAAACAACAAAACATATATACAGTATATGGCTGCAGGGTTTCAAGTAATTTAAAGCCACAATGTCATCTGTCAATGCCATTCTGTGTTTCTGCTGACCACAGTGGCCATCTTATTTCTCCTGGACAAGGGATAAAGTACGGGTGAAAACAGATCTTAATATCTTCAATCCCCAGAGTTCACCTCCTGCAGTGCAATCATAGTTCAGCTATAAGAATTATGGGTGGCTAATTTAATGTAAGCATCTATTGAACCTATGCAGACCTATGCAGAGTAAGGCAAATACTACTAGACCAAAGGTTTTCCAAACTTTCAAAATTTTACAAATGGATAGTACATACACAAGGTTAGACGCCTCACTGCTGGGAAGAACGAACAATGCGCCAGCTATGGAGTGGTTACTCCCTCAGGAGGTGGGCGCATCCTCCCTGACTCACATTGTCCCTTAGCACTCTACCTGGCCTATGCTAAGGGCTGTTTTACATGTACCAAGGATCCTGGATAGGTCCTTTTTGGGGTTTTGAGCAGCAGGAAGAGGTTCGGAAGTAGAGGGGACCTTTAAGTACTCTTTAAGGTTGTATTGTTCAATTACAAAGACTACATCACCCCATAATATTCACTCCAAGGTAGCGCCCGGGCTTTTCTGTACATCACTATGCTAAGGGCTACCTTGACAGGCAGAGGCAGCAAGCGGGCTTAACCTTTATTGTGGGAATGCCATGCTGCCCATGCCGACACAAGTTAATTAAGTAAATAAAAAAAAATGCATTAAACATTTAGACTTACCCATATAGCAAGCTTTGCTTTATTGCCATCAACAGAAATGGTTTTCACCTTGAAGTCAACACCTAAAAGAAATAAAGAAAAAACAGCAGAACTTTAATATTGAAATAAAAAATAAAATACAGTAGCTTTAAATTCTCTCTCCATGTAAACATGTTTACTAACAGGTGCAATTCCATGAGGTACCCTCCTGTGTTGAAAGACACCTTATGGTTCACGCACTGGAACGGACATGATCTGGTGCTGGAAGTTGTCTTGTGGAATAGCACTGCTTAGTAAATATGGACCCGAGTCTGCGGTTTTGACTGCAGACACTTTGCACGAGTGGAAAGGAAGCAACATATACAAGTCAGATAAGATGAAGCAAGTGAACTGTAGGTGCAGTAAAAAAAGAAGACAGTGCAAAACTGTGGAGTCCAGATGCACTATAAAAAGCAGTCAATTCAGTTCATTAAACACCAAGCAAAAAGTTTTCTGCCTTACAAATAAACTCATTTAATGCCAGACAGGTCAGCAATGTAGCATGGTTGATGCGTACTAATTTAATAGTGTATTCAAATAATTAATTGGATGTTGCGAGTCTGAACAAACAGCAAAGTAAGTTTTGCCTTACAATGAAATCCCTTCACTGCAAGAGAGGCAAGCAATGTAGCAAAGGAGTTCATGGTCTGTGAAACAACATCGCAAGTATCTCAAGCAGTACAACAAAGTTGCCCACATCTAACCGATAATTAAAAACTAGCACTATTCAAACAAATTAGTTTGTTGGTTCAACATAGCTTGTAACTTATCATGACATTATTATATTTTTAATGCAATTACAGCTGACCCCGTTGTAACGTGGTGCTTGGGGTCCACATAATAAGACTACGTTATAACCGGGATCGTCGGGGGGGGGGGGGGGGCGGGAAGCAGCTGCGAGCTGTCCCAGACCACCACGTTGCCCCAATCAGGCCCCGCTCTCTCCTGCCCCAGCCATCCCCTGGTCTCCCTGCTGGAGCCTGCGGGCCGAGACCTATCCTGAGCCGGCGTCGCAGACTTGTCTCACATAGCGGCCCAGCCTGTGTTACCCGGGGGGGAGGGAGGGAGTGTTAGCAGGACGAGGCTCCGGTGGGAGAGAGACAGGAAGTGCCGAGGGGGGGGGGGGGGGGGGGAATGTATGCTGCTTTCCCCCTGCTATTTTTCTCTTCATCTAACCAACTTTGGTAATTCAGTCAAGAATACTGTAATTAACAAACTGCATTCCCCACTGAGAAAAGACCCTTGAAAACAGCCATGTTAAATGACATGTTGTCAAGTACATGAAATTGCCATTAGGCATTGGGACCCGTTTGCCACATATGTTACTGGATAACTACAGCATTACCCATTACCCACAGGTGACCATCCGTTATAATAGGTCACTTCCTTAGCAATTGTACTATGGCTATGGAAGGACATTGCTGTTGTGGTACCCTTGGGAGAATTAACCTTCAGATGTTAAAACGCTGTTCCATCCAGTCTCCGGCATATTAAAAAGTTGGGTGGTGTATTAAATGCAATACCACAGAATAATTCTTATCCGTTAGCTGTAGCTGGGGTTTCATCATCATCATCCTGTAATCATGCGATTGCAAACGGTTTGATCCATTAGAGATTTACTAAATAAACCCATTTGCACAATGCTTTTATTATTGTGTGTCTGTGTGTACCTCCCCGTTTGTGTCTGTTAGCAATAAAGCATTGAATGTGTATTTTAAAAAAAAAAATATGCAGCTTAGCTTTTTAAAAACGGGGGCCACGCTCAGACCGCGTTATAAGCGGATCCGCGTTGTAGCACATCGTGCTACAACGGGGTTCAGTTGTACTTCTCTCTACCATCATCTTGGGAAGGTTCTTTGTGCTTATAGTAAGTTAAAGCATTTTTGTTGGCAAATAGTCATTTGCATTCTGGTGTCATACCTGTCAAATATTGGCATTAAACTAGAACAAAGACATACTTTCTATGCAGTGTGACATGTATGGAACAGTTTATAACATTGTTATCTTTTAACACGGTGTTTTGTGACAATAGTTCTCTTTTTATTATGGAAGCCTGGAGGATATTTTTTATACCAAGGTGACTATCAGTGACGAGATTTTGAGGATCGATATGCATGATGTGTAACACAAGTTTAGTTTGGGTTTGCGTGTGCTGCTGGAATAGCTACTTCTACAGATGTGGTCTTCCTGGTCACTGTATGGGCACCCAACAAAAGGTGCCGACCTCTCTGAAACCATGATCTTTCTATAGCATGTGATTTTTCTAAAATTCTTGATAAATCCGGATTGTGGACACCATTTTTTGTATGCACCATCCTTTGTGTTTGAATTTGTAACATTTTATCGGGGGCAGTGATCAACTGGGAGATTCTTGCCCACTGTTCATCAGATATACAATACATGCAAGCAACAGTCCTGTGATACAGTACCAATTAGAAATAATGTCTGTTAGATAATAATGTAGATGTTCGTTCCAATTCAACGCAAACTTACCAATTGTAGCTGCAAGTTCTGGATCGAAGGTATCATCTGTGAACCTTAGTAGAAGGCTGAAAAATATTTACAAAAAAGTGTTGAAAGTTAAATCCAAAAAGTTGAAAAGATGAACAGCATATACATGAAAATCATATCTGCAAACAAACCAAGCTCTGTGAATCATTCTCCTTATAGATCGAATACAAAAATAAATTCCTGGAAGTAAAGGGGATTCTACTGCATGTGATATTTCCCTCAGTCATTCAAAAGCTATATGCAGGGTATGGGACAGAAGTTAGCTGTGGTATTCACAAGACACTAATTTCTCAAGTAGAATTATGCTATAGGTTCGTACTCCAATGTCAAGAAAGAATGCATGGATTAAAAAGCTGACAATACAGATCGTGTCCAAGAAGCAAAAGTGTGCAGCATCAGACAGTGTCTGCCACAATCATACCGAGCGAGGTGGTCCATGCTTCCGGATGGGACCCCCACAGTGTTAACCCTCTGGTGCCACTACCACCACAGTCGCATGACCGCACACGGCAGCAGCACTGGAGACAGTAATTTTAGTTTAACTACAGGTGCACCAACGAGTATTCTAAAACTTGCCTTGGAAAATCTGGGGCTTTCACCAACAAGAACCAGGTACATGCTGGGTACATGCTGCAACATTTCAGTGACATATCTGTAGAGACTAATGGCCCATTGGATTAACACAGAAGGGGTCCCTGGCAGTCCCATTCAGTTTGAATGGGACTGCCAAGGACCCCCGCTGTTAAACCGATGGGCCATTAGTGTGTCTGCAGAAATGTCACTGAAATGTTGCAGCATGTACCAGCATGTACCTGGGTCTTGTTGGTGATTGCCCCAGATTTGTTTTAGAATACTCGTCGGCACTACAGTACATTTGTACCTCCGCTATTAACACCAGTTACACATACTAGTATGTGAAGTACTGCAATTATTGCATCTCAGTTTTGCCTGCACGCTTGCATATGAAACATAAAACCTCTAATCTTGTTTGGATAAAAACTAGTTTCTAAAAAGGTTTTGGTTATTAGTTAGTTTACCTCAGAAAATGCTTGACATGCACGGCTATAGAGCAAATCCTACAGGCGCCTGCACGCTGAAGAAGTTCACAACAGCCTTGAGCCGTGTGTCAGATTTGTGTTTCAAGCCATGATAACTAATCTGAAATAGACAGCAGCTCAGTCCAAACCACAAAAACCACGCCATAAAAACATACCAACTATTCCAAATACCTCAAAACTGTCATACAACTCGTGATTAAGCACATGATTAAGGCAGAACACACAGCCAATGTCTTTCTTTAGCTTACTTGAACTGATGAGGTCTCCAGAGCAGAATCGCTGATTCCTTATAGCTGGAACCTCCAAAATTCAGGTGATATTTATGGGAAAAATACAGTTCAGCTAGTCAATGAAGGAAACACTGTGCTGCATAGAAACGTTATCCTCATTGCTTGTACCATAAGTAGTAAAGCACCACGTGCCAATTTCAAAGTCCAACAAACAGGTAAGTAGCACTAAAACCACTAAGGCTTTGGTCCCGCTGAGGCCGGCGGCGCGCGCGGCTGCGGTCTACCAGCTGCTTGGATGCTGTGACGCGTCAGCCAGCCGGAGCTACAAGGAGCTTGTGGTTTCGGCGAGTGCCGCGTCACGTAACAGGCAAGGCAGCCAATCTGATTCCCCCCATCTGCTCCGATTCACCCCCCGGGTGTGTGGCGGAGGGGCTGAGCTGTGCTGTGGGATGATCCCGCCCCCTCACTTCATGGCCGTGCCCCCCACCCTTTTTGGCCACGCCCCCTCCCATGCCAGAAAAATTCACTGCAGACCGCGGTGCAGTGAATTGCAATGCAGTGAATTGCACGCGCCGCCGGCAAGCAAGACGGCTGTGCGGGCACGTGCAGCGGGGCCTTAGCCTAACAACCTGAACCAGGCTATTTCTAGATACAAGACATCAGCAATTTTGCTACAGGATACCCCTAAAGAAAATAGTTTACGAATTCTGATGGGAGAATCAACTAAAATCCCCAAATGTGTTGGTCATAAAAAGGTAGAGTTCAGTCGCCACATTCGTCCTAGGTGTCTGAACTATATGTTTGCTGCAGGTTTAAAATTCCTTTTAAAAAAAAAATGGTTTTTCATAAATCTAGTTGTATATGAACAAGACCACACAATTCTTGTCCAGACATGCAGTATCAGCTTCATATATACACCTGTATAAGGGGTACAAGTGATTCAGACTGGGTAAGTGAAACCAAGTGTTTTAGTAGGCCTGGAGTCAGTGTGCAGGAAATGTTTGGATAACTACAATATTTAGGTTGCAGTTGGGAACAAAAATACATTTTTCAAAATCACTATCTACTTTTGATTACCTATTTATTTTATTATAAGGCTTCTAATCCGACTTTCAGTGCGAGATTGGCAAAGTTAAGCAGCAAATGGCTATATTATATCCCATTTTGGTCTTATCGATTGGTGGCTAACCCTTCGTAAAAGGTATAGATGCGCTTAATGGCTCAGAATCAGCTGTCTCAGATGCGCAGAAGTCAATAACAAAGCGGGCAGATATATGATAAGCAAATCCTCCAAAGTGGAGACAGAACTGGCA